>NC_073256.2:151042500-151342500 GCF_029289425.2 Pan paniscus | reverse complement strand
ATGTGATATGATTTTGATTTTCACTACAGTCTCTGGTGGAGGCACTCAATGCATTTTGTAAAGATAAGAAACCCATTTTGTAGATAAAGGCTCAAAAGAGTGACATGGCCAGCCTGAGACTACACACAAGTGCTCAAAGTAGGAATTCACCCCAGGCCTTCTGATTCTATGAAGAGCAGCTTTTTACATCATTACATGTCCTTGCATTTTTGGCCTCTGGAGCAAAAGGCACATGCAATGGAACACATTGGATATTTTTTGTGTATGTGTGCATCCAGTGGGTCCATCACGGATAAGAACAGAGCACCTGGATGGAAGAGGACATTTCAGGGTCAGACTTGATCCCTGATATGGTTAAGCTTTGTGTCCCCACCCAAATCTCATCTTGAATTATAACCCTCATAATCCCCATGTGTCAAGAGAGAGACCAGGTGAAGATAATTGGTTCATGGAGGTGGTTTCCCCCATGCTGCTCTCATGATAGTCAGTGAGTTCTCGTGAGATCTGATGGTTTTATAAGCGTTCGGTAGTTCCTCCTGCATTCACTCTCCCTCCTGTTGTCTTGTGAAGAAGATGGCTTGCTTCCCCTTTACCTTCCACCATGATTGTAAGTTTCCTGAGGCCTTCCAAGCCATGCGGAACTGTGAGTCAATTAAACCTCTTTCCTTTATAAATTACCCAGTCTCAGGCAGTTCTTTATAGCGGTGTGAAAATGGACTAATGCAAGTCCAGAATTTGGGACAGATACCATTTTTCTAATGTTTGTTATGCCAAGCTCCATGCCACCTGGATGGAGTAAAGCAGGAGCTGAAAATTATGGCCAGTGGGCAAATCTGACTCTTTGCCTATTTTTATCAATACAGTTTTATTGGAAACACAGCCACACTCATTCATTTACAAGTTGTCTGTGGCTGCTTTTGCAGTGCAATAGCACAATTGCATAGTTGCAGAGGAGACCACAAACCTGCAAAGCCTAAAGTATTTACAATCAGGCCCATTACAAAAAATGTTTGCTGACCCTTTAGGATAGAACAATGATGAGTGCAGGGGACAGAGGCACAGGAAACAATAATTGAACAGAGAGAGCCCAAAAATAGAATTATGACCAGGACACAGAAGTGGAAGAGAGGGAAAGCTGTGTGGCATTTGGCACCATTCGTCTCCATAAAAGGAAGGGCGACAGCGGCCTTTGTAACAGGGAAGGAAATGGCATCTGAGTTGCATATTGAGGGATTAATAGTAGTTTGCAAAGCAGTGGGAGGACGTTCCAGGCACATGGAGCAGCTCGTATAAAAGCACCAAGACAGGAATCAAATTGCTCTATTCGGACCCTCATATTAAATAAGAGCAATGAGAGCGAGGGAAAATTGAACTCTCTCAGGTACTGACTGTGGGACCAGACAAGAGATGTAGATTGTCACATTCAATCCTGAAAACAAACCTGCCAGGCAAGTCTTCTTCCCATTTTACAAATAAGGAGACAAAAATTAGGAGATTAAATAACTCATCACTGTTTTCAAAATAAGGAGTGTGTGAGGTTTTGTCCCAGGCTCCTGAAGTTTCTGCCTGGCCCTCCACCACTCTGCCAGGTAATTCACCTCTGCCATGGGACTGCCCAACCTCATCTCAGCTGCAGCTAGCCAGTCACTGTGCCTGCTCACCTGTTGGCTGGAAGCACCATGAGGTGTTGCCCAGCAGGTAATGGGACCTCTCCTGGCCAGTTCAGCCTTTGTAGCAGCTGTCAAGACCAGATTTAATGCCTGGGATGTTGAGGCTGACTTTCTTCTGTGTGGGGGAACCAGCCTAGATTGATGTGAGCAAGGATCAGTGACCATTAATCATGATGAAAAGCAGCCATAGTCACAAATTCAAGGTGAGCTCATTTTCCCTGCAGCCCATTCTCTCCCATCACCTTATGTCACTGAGCAGGGCTGCATTCAAAGTCTGCAATCAACCCAGAACTTAAGTAGCAGTGGGAATCTGAGCAGGTTTGGTTATATCCACTTCACCTTCACACTCTGAATCCAGCAATGAAAATATGTGAAGAAGCTATGCCTCATTTTCATATTAATGCATATTTAAAGGACCATAAAGGGAGTTGGCATCTAAAGCAATGGACAAAGATGATAAAACTCTTTTTTAAGAATTCTAATTATCTTAAACTTTAAAAGTAGATCAACTGATTGTTGGAAAATCTTTACAATCTTCAAATTAAGATAAGAGACAATGGTTTCTTTTTTTCTGGAGAAAGAAAAAAGAGGTGGTCAGGCAACTTTATGAGAGGAACCATGTTTGATGTTTATGACTTTTTGTGAGAGTAAAATATCTATAATGAATTATCTTATGAATCATCTTAACCATTTTTAAGTGTGCAGTTCAGTGGTATTAAATGCATTTACATTGTGGTGCAAAAACCACCATCATCCATCTCCAGAACTTTTGTCATCTTCTCAGACAGAAACTTCAACACATTAAATGATATCTCTCTATTCTACCCTTCTCTCAGCCCTGCACTACCACTATTTTACTTTCAGTTTCTGTGGATTTGACTGCTGTAGGTAACTCACATAATTGTAGTCATACAGTATTTGTCCTTTTGTAGCTGGCTTATTTCTCTTAGCAGAATGTTCAGAATGTCCATCTATGTTATAGCATATGTGAGAATTTCCTTCCTTTTCCAAGGCTGAATAATATCCCATGATATGTGTATATCACATTTTATTTATCCACTCATCCACAGATGACTGGATGAGCTCATTTGTGGGTGAGCACTTGGGTTGCTTTCACTTTTTGGTTATTGTAATTATTGCTGCCATGAACATGCATGTACAAATATCAGTTCAATTTCCTGCTTCAGTTCTTCAAGTGGAATTGGTAAATCATATGGTAATTTTGTTTTTAATTTTTTGAAGAATCACCATACTGTTTTCCTTAGATACTTCTGTATTTTACACTCCCACCAACAGAATATAATGGTTGCATTTTTTTCCCTATCCCCACCAACACTTGTTATTTTCTGATTTTTTTGTAATAATCATACTAATGGCTATAAAGTGATATCTCATTGTAGTTTTGGTTTGCGTTTTCCCAGTGATTAAGGATGTTGAGCATAATTTGATATGCTTATTGGCCATTAATGTATCTTCTTTGGAAAAATGTCTGTTCAAGTCCTTTGCCCCTTTTTAAATTGGGTTGTTTGTTTTTTGTTGTTGTTGAGTTGTAGGTGTTCTTTATATACTCTGGATATTAATCCCTTACAATGAACATGATATTCAGATGTCTTCTCTTATTTTATGGGTTGCCTTCTCCCTTTGATAGTATTCTTTGATTCACAAAGGTTTTAATTTTAATGTAGGCAAAATTATATTTCTTTAAAATGTTGCCCGTGCTTTTGGTGTCATATTCAAGACAGGTTTGCCAAATCCAATGTCATGAAATTATTCCCCTAAGTTTACTTCTAACAATTTTAGAGTTTTAGCTTTTATATTTTGGTTTATTTTGAGTTAATTTTTGAATATAGTATAAGGTAAAGGCCCAACTTTTTTCTTTTCCATGTGTATACTCAGTTTTCCTAACACCATTTGTTGAAAAGACTGTTGTTTCCTCATTAAGTAATCTTTGAACCACTTTCAAAAATTACTGGACCATATATGCAATGGTTTACTTATGAAGTCCCTATTCTATTCCATTGTTCTATATATCTATTTTTTATGCCAATACCACATTGTTTTGATTACCATGGCTTTGTGGCTAAGTTTTGAAATCAGGAAGTGTAAAACTATCAATTTTTTTTTCCTTTTTTCTTTTTTTTCTTGTTGAGACAGAGTCTCACTCAGTCTCTCAGGCTGGAGTGCAGTGGCATAATCTCAGCTCATTCCAGCCTCCACCTCCTGGGCTCAAGTGATTCTCCTGCCTCAGCCTCCCAAATAGCTAAGATTACAGGCACTCACCATCACACCTGAGTAATTTTTGGTTTTTTATTACAGACGGGGTTTCACTGTGTTTGCCAGGCTGGTCTTGAACTCCTGACCTCAAGTGATTCACCTGCCTCGGTCTCACAAAGTGCGGGGATTACAGGTGTGAGCCACTGTGCCCAGCCCCTTTTTTTTCCCAAAATAGATTTTTCTATTTCTGCAAAAGAAATGCCACTGGGATTTTGATAGAAATTGCATTGATCCTGTAGATCACTTTGGATAGTATTGGCATCATAATAATATCAAATCTTCCAGTCCACGAACACAGAATATATTTCTATTCATTTACATCTTCTTGAATTTCTTTCAGCAATGCTTTGTAGTTTTCAGTGTACAAATCTTTTACCTCTCTGATTAAGTTTATTCCAAAATATGTATTCTTTTTGATGCTATTTTAATAGAACTGTTTTTTAATTTTTTTATATATACTACACATTCCTAGTGTATAGAAAATAACTTATTTGTGTGTGTTAAATTGACATTCTGCAACTTTGCCTAAGTTGTTTATCGAGTCTAATGCGTGTGTGTGTGTGTAATGTTTAGGGTTTTCTACAGATAATGCCATTGGAGAATAAAGAGAATTTTACTTCTTCCTTTTCACTTTTAATTATTTTATTTTATTTTATTACCTAATTGCTCTGCCAGGTTTTCCAATACTATGTTGAATGTAAGTTGCCAGAGACGATACCCTTGCCTTATTCCAGATCTTACAAGAACATCTTTCAATCTTTTCACCATTAAGTATGATATTAACTGTGTGGTATTTCTTTAATATATGGCTTTTATTATGTTGAGGTAGTTTCTTCTAATCCTAGTTTTGTTAAGTACTTTTATCATGAATGTTGAATTTTATTAAGAGCATTATGAAATGCTTTTTCTGCATCAACTGAAATGATCGTGTATTATTGTATTCATTTTGTTAATGTGGTGTATTACATTGATTGATTTTCATATATTGAACTGATTCTTTTTAGCCAATGCAAATTTATTTAGGTAAACTTTAAGCTCCTTCCACAATTGCCTTTTAACAATATTAAATACAACTCTTGGCAACCCAATGTGGCATTTAAAATTTTAAATATGTCTCATTGCTGAAGTGCTCATGCAAAATGCCTGGTAGAGGATTTTATGTTATAAAGGACTGGTTAATGATATCAAAATGCAATACAAATACAATACATGTACTACCTAGAGAATTACAAAATGAAAATAATTTATAGGATTCTTTATATATAACATAATCTCTATTTATAAATTATAACTCTATGAATTATAATATTATCAAGGTACAATTTGAATACTTGTACAATTTCTTAAACACCAGTAGTTTAACTAAAAGGAAGGCAATTCAAAATGACTTTAGTATTTATCTGGTTATAGACCTTCAGAAGGAGGTACCCTGGAGGATGGACTCAGCCCTGGTGAACATTCACTTCTTCTCTCAGGATGTGGGGACATGCAGTGTTTGGACAAGAATGACAAGGAAACTCCCTTGTGACTAGAGGGTCCTCAGTGCTATTACAAAATAGGGAGGTTCAGGGAAGCCTGCTGGACTGCAGAAAGTAATCTATGGAGGCTGTTATAGACCGCATTTTGTCCCCTTACCCTAAAATTTGCATATGTGACTGCATGTGGAGATAGGGTCTTTTAGGAGGTAAGATGAACTGAGGTCTTAGGGTGGGAGGGTGGGGCTCCATCCAACAGGACTGGTATTGTTATGAGAAAATAAAAAGGAAAGAGACATCTCTTCTCTCTCTCTTACTCTCCCTCCCCCCAGCCACCACCCCACCCCCACCCCATACACACAGAAGAGGTCATGTGAGAACGTAGAGAGAAGGTAGCTGTCTGCAGGTCAGGAAGAGAGGCCTCACCATAAACCAACCCTGCTGACATGTTGATATTTAAGCTCTCAGCCTCCAGAACTGTGAGAAGATAAATTTATATTGCTTAAGTCACCAAATCTGTGATATTTTATTATGGCAGCCAAAGCAAACTAATATCAAGACTTCAGATGAGCTTCTAGGGAAGAGGGAAGGAAAGAAGGTCCTTCTCCTAGAACCATCCTCAGGGCCTGATTTCCTGGTCCCTCCTACTGGCTCATGAGGTGGGGGAACGAAGCCTGGATCAGCTGCGCCACTCTGAAGTGTGAGAGACATATCAAGAGAACCTAAGATATCAAAGGTGTTATTAACCTCATTTTTTTGGATAGGGTCTTGCACTGTCACCCAGGCTGGAGGGTAGTGGCGCAATCTCTCCTCACTGCAGCCTTGACCTCCCAGGCTCAAGTGATCCTCCCATCTCAGCCTCCTGAGTAGCCAGGACTACAGGTGTGTACAACCACACCTGGCTAATTTTGTTTATTTTTCGTGGAGACAAGGTCTCCCTATGTTGTCCAGGCTGGTCTCCAACTCCTGGGCTCAAGCAATCCTCCTGCCTCAGCCTCCCAAAATTCTAGGATTACAAGTATAAGCCACTGTGCCTAGCCCATTAACATCATTTTTGAGGATCTTGGGCCATTTGCCTCATTAAAAGGAAACATATAAAAACGTCGGTAACCTGTTGGTCTGAAAGAGATAACAAAAGTTGGGAACGAGAGGGCAAACTGCGTTTTTTGCTTGAGGAAGAAGAGTTGTTCCAGGATGTGGCTGCCTTGGTGGAGGAATTTTCATCCTGAGATCTGAATACTGTGGAAGTAGCTTCTGGTCCACAAAACACACCTTGGACACCAGATCCCTGAGCCATCCCAGCTGAACATACCTGAAGCCTCAGTGATCTGATAGCTCATAGGATTCCCTTATTCCCATAAGCCTCTGCCAGATGCTGATCTTGAAATACGGAGGTCTTGAAGATCATCTGTAAAGGCTCAAATTTAATATCTGCTTCAGGGAAATTTTATCTGTGATACGTATTTTCTTTTCTAAATTCACTGGGGTTTCTTTGACCAGTCTTACCAGCCTTAACTGTCAACCACTTATTAGAAGTTTTGATGTCAAGTATAATCAGCTGACATTTGAAAGATTCAAAGAATCTTTCCATTTCTTCCCTTAGACCTGTAGCTTTTTTTCCCTGAAGCTCTCTGGCTCTTCAGAGGCAAGACTCATGCTTTTATCTACTTGACAAATTTCTCTGCATTCTCTAAACTATCTCTTTGGTCTAGACTTACTTTCCTGCAAGTCCCCTTCATTTTCTTGACAAAGTTCATTCACTTATTTAAGTTTCTGCTGAAACATATAAACCTCACTTTCAATCTTGCCTTTTGTGATTCCCAAAGACATATCCTTCCTTTAGAAAAAAATGCTATAATACTTTATGAGATCATCTTTAAGCACTTTTAAAATTATATCTTCTCTAGCTACCTCAATACTTTTTTTGGTTACTTTCCTCTTTGAGTTTTTGTAAGAAAACATTTTTAATAAGCTTTTCTTGTAATGTTATATTAAATCAGTTTTATTATAATAAGCCTTATTACTTATTATAAAATTGGCTTTTAGCAATAAGAAAGTCAACTGTAGCTGTCCATTCTGCCAGATTCCAGGAAAGCTCCAGAGACCTGAGCCTGGATATCATGCAATGCTGCCCATATCTTAGCATGATGTTTTCAAGACAATCCTGAGGCTAAGCTTTGTGTTATCAGCAGAGTCTTCATGCACCTGCAGCCTTTCCAGGACCAAGAGGACCAGCTTCCCAATTTGACTTCAACAGAGGATTTCTTTAAGATGCGGGATTTTCGGTGCAAAATCCAGAAAAGTTTCAGGCAGCTGTAGAGAAGTTGGTTACCCTAGCTAGAATTCAAAGCAACACCTGGCAGCCAGGACCAATGAGCAGGGAGAGGGTCAAGGTGGGGGCAGGGATGATAAAGCACAGCTTTCAATATTTTCATGAGATACCTAGAAACTGGTAATATTTTGACAGGCTCTGTGGGAGATGGGCTGCCTATGAACTGAGGGACTGGCACATGCTTTTTGCACTGTGTGCCTTCCAGGGTCACCGGGTCTTCGCTTGCTCATCCTATTTGGATAAATGTCATTCTTGATTCCCTTGCTACCCTCTGACTGGCAGAACAAGCTGCATGATGAAGGTGGAGACAGTCACAAAGGGGGGCTCACAAGGCCATTTTCCTTACAGCCTGGCTTTCATTTGACCCCTTCTGACTATCTCTTATCTCAAGTCCACGTCAGTCTCCTGGGGACATAGACTTAGCATTTCCTCTGAAGATTCAAATTCCTAAAGGAATCCACAGTAGAAAATTTTATGGCTGAGAAACTTAAAACCTTATAGCAAAAGGCAGAGTTGGAATAATTAAGATGGTGCATGCATGGCTGTTAAGAATAATAGACAAGCTCACTAATTAAGACAGTATATGCATTTTACTTAATGCTTACATAAAAGTGAGCATTTTGCAATATATTCCCATTATCATCCCTTGTTCATTTGTTTCAATTAGCTGCTTGTGAATATTGTCGTGTATTTTTAGAAATATGCATATGAAGTACCATTTTACACCATTTTCTTGATCAGCATGTCAAACAAATCATGATCTATATTTACAATTACTGCTGACAAAATTTTTGTATTTAAGAGCAAAAATTAAGCAGGAACACCTTAATGTAACAGTACATGAATATCTGCAAATCACCTATAACTTGTGAGATTCCTTAAATAGTTCCCAAATAGTTCGAGCTTCCTTTGCATATCTCCTGTGATAGCAGGGCTAAAGTTTGTGGACATCTTTTGGCCTTTCCCTTGTGGTCACAAGATAAACATAGCTCCAGCAATTCCATTCAGGAAGGAAGAAGGAGGAACAGAGGAAGTAGAGAAAGCAGGAATAGCTTTTGTAATTAGGAAGCAAAGACTTTCTCCCAAATCCTCAGCAGGCATCTGCTGGAGCACGAGAGTCTTTAGCTTCCCAGACTCTGCAGTAGAGGAAGAGAAGGAAGAGAGTAAAATGTTGGAATGGCTATTGAGTAATATATTCTACAGGATTTGCCATGGAGGATAGTTCAAATGGAATGTCTGACGTCCTTGTTCCTAGAAATTCTTAGACACTCTCCCCTACCAGAGAGCTTCCACGGCTATGTCCTTTCATGAATTCCTGCTACCCATGTCATTTGTTGTGGCCCCTCCTTTGTCTCTGAAGATTTCTTTCCTCCCTCTTTCTTCTAATTCTAGGCCCATCAGCCCTCTCTCCAGAGGTTCTCAAAGAATTGAAAATTTCTATTGTAGGATGACGTATCATTTTAAGCATCACTCAGTCTGGTTCACCTTGAATGGCTGAATGAACTCAGTAAGTTATTTTCTTAAAGAAAAGAATAATTTTAGACCTATTACAAATGATATTTTTCTGTATGGAGCAAACAATTCAAACTGTAGTTAACTTTTATCTTCAAATTATGCATATTTACCAGAATTCATAGCTGGCACAGTAGTGCTGTGCCAAGGATAGTTACTATTGACAGCCCTCTAGTACGGAGAAAAACCTATACTACTGCCTGACACTTCCCAGTTTGTTCTGACTGGAGTAAATCTCTACCTCTGGGCTGTAAGCAGCTTGAGTTAGAAAGGAAGGAAGGAAGAGGAAGAAGGAAGGAAAGAAGGAAGAAGGAAGGAAGGAAGAAGGAAGGAAGGACAGATGGACAATTAGGAACTGTCAGCCTATATGTATACAGTCATAACATAAAAAAAAGTTACCCTTGTATTACTGCATTTTTTTATTTCATAAGTTTTTGGGGAGCAGGTTGTTTTTGGTTACATGAATAAGTTCTTTAGTGGTGATTGCTGAGATTTTGGTGAACTATACACAGTGTGTAGTCTTTTATCCCTCACCCCATCTCACCCTTTCCCCCAAGTCCCCAAAGTCTATTGTATCATTTTACAAGCTCCCTTGTTGCCCTTGTATTTACTTCTTTATTTCCAAGGCTAAAAAGTTAAAGCATTTTAAAAGTTTAATGCATTCACATTATGTGTATATGTGTATGCATGTGTGCGTAGCAGCTTATAGCTTGAATAAACTTGCTCTACCTCTTCTTAGATATTAGTTCAGGTTCAGCCAAAGGCAAAAACAAATTCCTTTGCAACTTACCAAAACAGATGGTAAATCTAGTGAAAACCAAAAAAGTAATTTTCACTAACTTCAAAATCAATGGGGTTAATAATGTCTTACTGCTTTTTCTTTTGATCTCATGGAGACTCTTTTTATCTCTCATAAATTGGACAATTCTATTAGTCAGGGTCTCTAGAGAAGCAGACCCAATAGGAGATTATATATATACATATATACATATATATACACACACATATATACACATATACGTATATATGTGTATACATATAAACGTATATATATGTGTATACGTATATATATACACACGTATACGTGTATATATACACACACATATGTATGTATATACGTGGTGTATATATACACACACATATATGTATATACATGTATATATACACACACATATATGTATATACATGTATATACACATATATGTATATACATGTATATACACACATATATGTATATACATGTATATATACACACATATATGTATATACATGTATATACACACACATATATGTATATACATGTATATACACGTATATGTATATACACACATATATGTATATACATGTATATATACACACATCTATGTATATACATGTATATATGCACACATATATAGAGAGAGATTTAATAGGAAAAATGACTCATGCTATTATAGAGGCCAAGAAGTCCCATAACATGCTGTTTAAAAGCTGGAGCACCAGGGAAGTCTATGCTGTAATTCACTCTGAGGCTAAAGATGTAAGTCCCAGAGTTCAAAGGCTGTGGAACCAATGTCTGGGGGCAAGAGAAACTGGATGACCCAGCTCAAAATAAGTGATAATAGCCCCTTCCTGAAACAGACCTTCTCCTTGTTCAGGAACGAAAAGCCACCTTTGTAAAACTAATGAAAGGCCAGAAGGTTAGGATTATTGGAAGAGCCTGAATTCTTCTAAGATGTAGGTGTAGCTAAATGATAACCAGCCATTGTCCCCTAGCTTGCTTTTCTATGATTCATCACTGCTCAGGAGTCATGTAGCCAGAAGCCACAAGATTTGTAACTTCCCCAATTGCTCCTATAGATAACATCACTATTGTAAAACCTAAAATTGGTCTTTGAAATATTTTTCAGGTTTTTGCATTCTGATAACTGACCGACTCTACCTGGAATCACTTAGACCTATGACTCACACTAAGGAACTGACTCAACCAGTCCTATCACCCCCATTCAGAAGCTGACTCAGTACACAAAGATTATTTTTGACCCCCTATGATTTCATACCTAACCCAACCAATCAGTATTCACTATTCACTAGCCGTATACCCACCAAACTGTCTTTGAAAAAAATCTAGCCTGTGAATTCTCAGGGAAGTGGATTTCAGAAACATCTCCCATCCTCCTGCTTGGCTAACACTGTGATAATTAAACTCTTTCTCTACTGCAATACCATGCTCTCAATGTATTGGCTTTTCTGTACAGTGGGCAAAAGAACCTGTTGTGTGGTTACAATACCTGGTCAACTTATGAACCTTGAAGATGGGTCTTTCCCGTACAATTTAGCTGCAATGCATACAGTTTCATGGTTTCCTTCCCCAGCCCCTCAAGGGCTTCTGCAAATATTTCTTTCATTTTATACACAACATTTCCTCAAATACATCAGAGTATTACAAGAATTTACACAGAATCCCAAGATTTTATCTACTATTCTAGGTCTCAAGTAAAACCTGAATTTGATTATCTAAACAAATTTACCAGACAGGTTACACCAGATTGTGTGCCACATAAAATTTAAATTTTGAACAAAATAGATCTCTCTTCCTTTGATCTCATAGAGGGGTTAAAGTTTCAAAATATAGATATTACCATTCTCCACCCTTTCTGATTCATTAGTCCTAGCCAGATTAATTTCATTTACATTCCAAGTTGAAATCTGCTTCCTTCTTTAGGTTCTGAAGGGTGTGTGTGTTTTACTTTCAAATTTCATTTGTCCATTCCTAGTACATACAAAAGCAACTCATATTCTGCGGAATTCAGTTATTAGTTCCAGGAATTTTTATTGTTGTTTTGAATTCCTTGGGATTTGTTTATGTAGACAATCATGTCATCTGTGAACAAAGATAGTTTTATTTCTTCCTTCCCAACCTATATACATTTTATTTTATTTTCTTGTCTTATTACATTAGCTAGAAATTCCGGCACAATGTTGAATAGGAATGATCAGACAGGATGCTATTGCCTTGTTCCTGATCTTAATGGGAAAGTTTCTAGTTTTCCACCATTAAGTATTATGTTAACTGTAGGTCTTTTGTAGATGTTATTTATCAAGTTGAAAAAATTCCCTTTTATTTCTAGTTTGCTGAGAGTTTTATGATTGAATGTTGAATTTTTTTCAAATGTTTTTTTCTATATCAATTGATATAATCATATGGTTTTTCTTCTTTAGTCAGTTGATGTGATGGGTTACATTAATTGACTTGCAAATATTGAACTTGCCTTGCATATCTGGAATAAATCCCTCTTGGCTGTGGTATATAATTCTTTTTATGCGTTGTTTAATTTTGTTTCCTAAAATTCTTTGTGGATTTTTGAATCTATGTTCATGATACATATTAGTCTGTAGTTTCCTTTTGTTTTGCTTTTCTTTGTCATGTCTTTGGTTTTGACATTTGGGTAATCTGGATCCAGAAAAAAAGTTAGAAAGTGTTCCCCCTACTTCTAATTTCTGGAACAAGTCATAGAAATTAGTATAATTTCTTCCTCAAATATATGATAACGTTTAACAGTAAAACCACATGGGCCTGATGCTTTCTGTTTTGGAAGATTCTTTGAGACGGGGTCTCGCTCTGTCGCCCAGGCTGGAGTGCAGTGGCGTGACCTCGGCTCACTGCAAGCTCCACCTCCTGGTTTCACACCATTCTCCTGCCTCAGCCTCCCAAAGTAGCTGGGACTACAGGTGCCCACCACCATGCCCTGCTAATTTTTTGTGTGTGTGTTGTTTTCGCAGAGACAGGGTTTCACCGTGTTAGCCAGGATGGTCTCAATCTCCCAACCTCATGATCTGCCCACCTTGGCCTCCCAAAGTATTGGGATTACAGGCATGAGCCACCGGGCCCAGCCGAAGATTCTTAATTAATGATTCAATGTCTCCAGTAGATACAGACATATTCATATCATGTATTTCTTCTTGTGTAAGTTTTTGTAGATTGTTTCTTTTAAGAAATTGGTCCATTTAATCTAAGATATAATTTGTAGGCATAAAATTGTTCATAATATTTCTTTATTATTATTTCAGTGTCCATGAGATCAATAGTGGTGGCTACTCTTTTGTTTACAATATAAATAATTTGGGGCTTCTCTTGCTTTTCTTGGTTAGGCTGGATAGTGTTTTATTAGTTTACTACTCTTTTGGTTTAATTATTTTTCTGTATTTTTTATATTTTCACTGTGATTTTATTTTTTTTTTCCTCTGCTTGTCTGGATGTGAATTACTCTTCTTTTACTAGTTTCCCACAGTGGAATTTTAGATTACTGATTTGAGACCTTTCTCCTTTTTCTAATATGTATTATATTATGAACTGAATTGTGTTACTCCCAAAACTCATATTTTGAAGCCTTAACTCCCAATGTTACCATATTTGGAGTTAGGGTCTATAAGAAGGCCATAAAAGTTAAATGATGTCATAAAGATATTCTAATAAGGACACCAGTCCTATTAGATTGGACCACAGGAAAAAGACCATGTGATTACACAGCAAGAAGGCAGCCATCTATAAGACTGGAAACAAGGCCTCACCAGAAAGAGACCCTGATGACATCTTGATCTTGGACTTCTAGCCTCTAGGGCTAAGAGAGAAAAAATTATTGTTTTAGCCACTCAATCTGTGGTCTTTTGTTATGGCAGTTCAAGCAGATTAATACACATTCGATGCTATAAATTTTCCCCTAAATACTGCTTTTGCTATACCCCACAAATTTTAATAAATTGCATTTTTAATTTTCATTTAGTTTGAAATATTTTTACATTATTCTTGGGACTGCTTTGACCCATTTATTATTTAGAAGTATGTTGTCTTAAATATTTGGGGATTTTTCAGCTATCTTTCTGTTATTGATTTCTAGTTTAGTTCCATTGTGGTCTGACAGCATATTTTGTATGGTTTCTATTATTTTAAATTTGTTAAAATATGTTTTATGGTTCAGAATGTAGTCTGTCTTGGTTGATATTCCATGTGAGCTAGAGAAGAATGTGTATTCTGGTATTGCTGGATGAAGTATTCCATAAATGTCAATTAAATTCAGTTGATCGACTATGCTGTTAGGATATTCTGCCCACAGGATCTGTCATTTACTAGTAGAGGGGTATTGAAGTCCCCAGACACAATTGTTAATTTGTCTATTATTCCTTACAGTTCTATCAGTTTTTGCCTCAGGTAGGCATATACTTATTAAGGATTATTACACCTTCTTAGAGAAGTGGCCCCTTTATTATTATGTAAAGCCTCTCTTCATCACATAATTTTCCTTGCTCTGAAGTCAGCTTTGATTTAAATTATTATAACTACTTCAGCTTTCTTTTCATTAGTGTTATCATGGTATATTGTTCTTCATCCTTTTACTTTTAACCTATTTGTACCTTTACATTTAAGATAGCTTTCTTTTAGACAATATATAGTTGGGTCCTGTGTTTTATCTACTCTGACAGCCTGTCTTTTAATTGGTGTATTTACACCATTCACATTTAAAGTGATTATTGATATAGTTGGATTAATTTAAACCATATTTGTAACTTTCTATTCATTATCCTTTCTTTGTTTCTTGTTAAAATATTCCTCTTGGCTCATGCTTGTTATCCCAGCACTTTGGGAGGCTAAGGCAGGTGGATCATGAAGTCAGGAGTTCGAGACCAGCCTGACCAATATGGTGAAACCCTGTCTCTACTAAAAATACAAAAATTAGCTGGGTGTGGTGGCATGCACCTGTAGTCCCAGCTACTTGGGAGGCTGAGGCAGAAGAATCTCTTGAACCCGGGAGGCAGAAGTTGCAGTGAGCTGAGATTATGCCATTGCACTCCAGCTTGGGCAATAAGAGCAACACTCTGTCTCAAAAAAAGAAAAAATTCCTTTTCTCTGCATTCTCTGGTCCTATCATTTTATATACCTCCATTTTCTCTCTATCTTAGTGAATTTCAAAAAAATTCGTAGTTATCTTAGAGTTTGTAGTACACATTTACAATTAATCCATCTACTTTCTCTACAGCCACTTCACAGGTTGTGTAGGTACCTTAAAACAGAGTATTCTTGATTTTTCTTTCCCTTTCCTTTACTCTCATTACACATTGTCTTTTATTTCATTTATCCATAAACTATAATCACCCAATATAGTGATATTATTATAATATTGAGCAAACAATTATTTATTAGATCAATTAAGAATACGGAAAATACATGATTTTATCTTCTGTAATGGACTAAATTTTACCTCTTCAAAACGCACATCTTGAAGTCCTTACCTCCAGTATCTTGTAAGCATGAGGACTATCTTGCATATGTGGAATATATTCTGAACCAGCAGCTAATGTTTGGTGCCATTTCTCCCATTGCTAGAATAGGAGATGAGAACTAAGGGACAAAAGTAGAAATGAGGCAGTTGTGGCTCTCCTAAGAAGATACTTACAAACTTTTTTATTCCCATCCATGCAATATGAGCTCCACTATTTTGGAAGTCTCTACCTGTTTCAGTTAAGATCTCAACAGTAACAGATAGCATATGCAAATTGGGATAGTTCAAACAGAATTTACTTACAAGAGGACAACTAGAAAATTGCAGGCAGAATGTAGTGGAAGCACAGGGAATAGTGAAGAGACCCAGGGCCAGCAGGCACTAGAATTTTCATCACCTCTAAGCCCAAGGGAGCAAGCAGTTTTAGAAATTAGGAGAGTGATCCCTCTGGAATCAGCTGTTTTAAGAGGAGCTATGATCATCTGTTGAAAGATACAGCCAGCCAGTGGCAATCCCAGAGGGGTAGAAACAGGAATAAATACCCTGGCTGCACTCTCCTCCCTCACCGACAACTCTCTCCAGTGAAGCTCCCATTGACCAAGCTCAGCAGGGAGCAAAAGGCATTGGATCCTTTGATCATTAATCATTAGAGCAGAGAAGAGTGGAAGACCATTAATGCATATTTAGGGAGGCACCTGGAAGATATTCAGCCCAGTAGCCAAAGAAAAAATGCAGAGAACTATTACAGTTAATCACTAGATACAAATTGATACTTTAAAAAAGTCAATTGTATTTCTATATAACAGGAATAAAGAATAAAAAATTAAATATATATGGCCAGGTGTGGTGGCTCACGACTGTAATCCCAGCACTTTGGGATGCCGAGGTGGGCGGATCACGAGGTCACGAGATCAAGACCATCCTGGCTAACAACGGTGAAATCCCGTCTCTACTAAAAATACAAAAAAAAAAAAAAAAAAATTAGCTGGGCGTGGTGTCGGGCACCTGTAGTCCCAGCTACTCAGGAGGCTGAGGCAGTAGAATGGTGTTAACCTGGGAGGTGGAGCTTGCAGTGAGCCGAGACCGTGCCACTGCACTCCAGCCTGGGCAACAGAGCAAGACTCTGTCTCAAAAAAATAATAATAATAAATAAAAATAAAATAAATAAATTAATTAATTAAATATACATATATATATATATCTACATACACACACACATACACACGTATAGAATGTGAACCCTGAAAATCTGAGACAAATCTCAGTTAATTTAGAAAGTTTATTTTGCCAAAGTTAAGGACTGACACCCATGACACAGCGTCAGGAGGTCCTGCCAACACGTGCCCAAGGTGGTCTGAACACAGTTTTGTTTTATACATTTTAGGGAGACATGAGGGATCAATCAAAATATGTAAGATGAACATTGGTTCAGCCTGGAAAGGCGGGACAACTCCAAGTGGGGAGGGGGCTTCCAGGTCATAGGTAGATGAGAGACAAATGGTTGCATTCTTTTGAGTTCCTGATTAGCCTTTCCAAAGGAGGCAATCAGATATGTATTTATCTCATTGGGCAGACTTTGGATGACTTTGAATAGAATGGGAGGCAAGTTTGCACTAAGCAGTTCCCAGCTTGACTTTTCCCTTTAGCTTAGTGTTTTGGGGGCCTCAAGATATTTTCCTTTCAAAGAGTAACTAAAAAACTCCAAATACATAAATATAAATTTAATTAACGATATTCAAGAACTCTGCAACCAAAAAAAATTATAAAAGACTACTGAGGAGAATTAAAGAGGACTCAAATAAATGGCAGAATATATCATGTTCATGCCTGGAAAGGGTTATTAAAATATTATTAAAATTTAATATTGTACTATCCACAATTGATAAATTTGATACCATCTTAACCAGGATTCCTAGTTTCTCTAGGGAAATTTCAAGCTTGTTCTCAAATTCATATGAAAATACAAATAGTCAAAAAAAATAGCCAAGACAATCTTAAAAAGAAGAAAGTTGGAGAATTTACACTAACCAGTATAAGTGCTTCTTATAAAGCTGCACTAATTAAGACAGTATGGCCTTGGTACAAGGGCAGACAAATATACCAGTGGACCAGAATAAAGTCCAGAAATAGAGCCAAATAAGGACACTTTATTTATGACAAAGGTGACACTGCAGACTAGTGAGTAATGGACAATCTTTTCAACAAATAGTGCTGTGTCAACTAAAATTCATGTGGAGAAAAAAAAGAATTTTGACCCCTATTTTGTCCCCTACAAAAAAAAATCAATTCCATGAGGTTTTTAGATCTAAATGTAAGAGCTTAAGAAATAAAGCTTCTAATTAAAGAGAATGGATCACAGAACTAAATATAAAATGCAAAGTTAGAAAGCTTCTAGAAGAAGACATGGAGAAAATCTGCATGACTTTACGTTTGGTGATGAGTTTTTATTTTATTTTATATTTTGTGGATGCATATTTTATGTATACAGAGTTTTCGATACAATAGCAAAAAGTACAGCAAAATTGAAAAGTTGACTTTATTATAAAAGAAAAATTGATAAGTTGGAATTCATTAACATTAAAACTTTTTACTCTGTGAAGAAATTGTTAAGAGAATGAAAAGACACTGGGATAAAATATTGAAAATCAAATATCTGATAAAAGACTTATATGAAGAATATCCAAAGAAGACTTAAAACACAACAGTAAGGAAACAAACAGCCCAAATTAAAACAGGCAAAATGTCTCAACAGACACCTGTGAAAGGAAAGTAAATATTCTGCTCACAAATTCACTAAGCCAAAGGGAAAAGTCAAGCTGGAAACTGGGTCATGCAAACCTGCCTCCCATTTTGGTTCCTAAACAAGATGACTACAAAGATGAAAAGCTATATGCCTCTTTGATATTTTACACACAAGGAAATTTCTTGTGGGCCCCAAGATCTTTACCCTAAAGTGTTTCTGTTAAAACTCACCCTGGCAATGTAAATTGATGGCTTATCTTCACAGGTGCTGGGACATAGGGCAGAACTCAAAGTCATTCCTCTGCCCACCTTAGACAAATGCATATCTGATTGTTTCCTCTGCCCTATTGTCTATATTATTTTATGTAAAAATGCAGATTCACTGAGGCAGACAAATGCATGAATGACCATTTTCCTCTACCTGCCCTCACATGAAAACTGTGTATTTCTCAATATCCTGCCCTTTCCTCTTTAAATTTGAAGCCCTCAAAACCATCTTCAGAAAAAGGTATAGACTTGTCTCCAGGATGCGTGTCCTTAACTTTGGCAAATAAATCTAAAATGATTGTCTTGCCTTGGTCATTTTCCTTGATTGACATCCCTCATAAAGAATATATACAGATGGTAAATAAGCATGTAAAAAGATGTTCAACATTAATTATCTTTATGGAAACACAGATTAAAACAACACTGAAGGCCAGGCACAGTGGCTCAGACCTGTAATCCCAGCACTTTGGGAGGCCGAGGCAGGCAGATCACTCGAGCCCAGAAGTTGAAGACCAGCATGGGCAACATGGTGAAACCCCATCTCTACTAAAATACAAAAATTAGTGGGATGTGGTGGTGGGTACCTGTAATCCCACTTACTCAGGAGGCGGAGGTAGAAGAATCACTTGAACCCGGGAGGTGGACATTGCAGTGAGCCAAGATCATGCCACTGCACTCCAACCTAGTGACAGAGCAAGACTCTGTCATGTTATAAATAAAGTTTCAGTTTCGCAAAAGAAATAACACTCGAATATAAAATTTTCTTTTTTTCTTCTCAGCAAGGCAGTTTACTTCTATAGAAGGGTGTGGCCTCACAGATGGAGCAATGGCGAGTGCATACCTGGACAAGGGAGGAAAAGGGGGTCTTATTCCTGACACACATGGCCCCTGCTGCTGTGTCATTCCCCTGTTGGCTAGGGTTAGACTGCACAGGCTAAACTAATTCCAATTGGCTAATTTAAAGAGAGTGATGGGGTGAGTGGTTTGGTGGGAAAAATGGTTATGGCAGAGCAGGAAATCATAATGAGTCAGGGTAGAGAATGAGCAAGTAATTGGAATGAGTCAGGGTGGAGCAGGTAATCAGAAAAGGTTGCTTTATGAAGAAGTTAAGTTTAAAAGTAGAAGGCAAAGAATTGAACATACTGACATATTGATTATTTGAAGAGAAATTTAGAACTCATATCTAACAGACTCAAAAAGAAAAACAAAAACAATTCTGAAACCCACTGTGAATGCATACAGTGACCAAACAATATGTAAATAGACAGTGGAAACTAGATTTTTCACTGTTGTATTGGGAGGTTACAGACAAGCAGAAAGACTAGAATTATCCATGTGATATTGAATTAAAGTTGGAACCATCGGTATTAACTAATGTTTAGCTTAATATAGATACTACTGCATAGGCATAAAAATAATTACAGACGTGTGTGATACGTGCATAAATGGTTTGAATGCACATACATATATTTCTTAGCTCTGTCCTGACAAAGATTATTTGCTTGGACAAACTTTAGTCAGGCTTCTGAATCTTTTGCTAGCACCATCTGTGTACTTCCTTGCAAATTCCAGTTTTAACAAAGAATCTTGCTGATACGGTCTGGCTGTGTTCCGACCCAAAATCTCATCTTGAATTATAATCTCCATAATCTCTGTAATCCCCACATATCAAAGGAGAGACCAAGCGGAAGTAATTGGATCATGGCAGCAGTTTCCCCCATGCTGTTCTTGTGATAGTGAGTGAGTTCTCAAGAGATCTGATAGTTTTATAAGTGTTTGGTAGTTCCTCCTGCGTTCATTCTCCTTCCTGCTGCCTTGTGAAGAGGGTGCCTTGCTTCTCCTTTGCCTTCTACCATGACTGTAAGTTTCCTGAGGCCTTCTCAGCCATGCTGAACTGTGAGTCAATTAAATCTCTTTTCTTTATAAATTACCCAGTGTCAGGCAGTTCTTTATAGCAGTATGAAAATGGACCAATACACCTGCTAACTCAGTTTAGTGAGAAGCCCTCATCCTTGATATCTAATCCAGTTCCTCATCCTCCCCCACCCCCAGGCAATGTCTGATGACTCTGGCCTATCTTCAGCAATAATCCTTTTAGGTCAGTTGAGCCAGAATTTCCTTTACCCTGATGTTTACTCTTAGTAAATTCTCACTCACTGACTCCCATACTGCTCCTTGGCTATCATTTCCCACTTGCTCATGCTGTATTCAGAGTTGAATCCAATCTCTCTCCTCCACTGGAAGATGTGTTGCAGCAGCCCCTACATCAACTGTGATGGCCTTGAATAAAATCTTCCCTACCATGCTTTAATACATATCATTAAATAATTTTTCTCTAACAGTCCTCTGAGAAGGCCTAGAAACATGACACCTGCCCCAGTATAACAAGCACACCTAACACTCAGATCTTGGTTTCTAATACCATTCTCCAATAAAGGGAACCAGGGCTTTTTAGAGAAATGGCTGATTCTGGGATGGGGGCATGGAAGATGCAAAACTGACCTGAAGAATCTTGAGGTGCTAGAAAGTAAAGAAGTAATAAAAAAGAAGGATTGGGTCATATTAAAAAGACACATGAGCCAACAGAGTCATTGGTCAAAACTGAAACAACTTGAACAAAAAAAATGAATAACTCAAACTCTAAAATAAATATCCATGAATCCATATCAATGTAAATAAATGACTGAATAAATAAATAAATGGAGGAGGAGAAAGACACAAATCTACCATACAGAAGAATTCCAAATAATTTATGTAGCTTCTGTGCCCTCAAGGAGGTAGAACCTTAAGTTCCAAACTATGCTTAGGAACTTGCTCCAGAGTACAGTGTAGAAAAGGGGGAGAGGATAGTGACTCCACAATGGAAAAAACTGGCAGCATGACTCTAGCCAGGGGATCAGAATTAACATCATCAGTGACAAGTCATGTTGATAGCATGTATTCTTGAGACCGTGTTTTGGGAAGATACTGTGTCTTTCTCCCAAAACCCCATCACCCTAGTCTAAGCAGGAGAGAGCATCAGACAGATCCAAATTGAGGGACATTCTACAAACATTTGATTAAAACTCTTTAAAATTGTCAAAGCCATAAAAAAAAACAGCAAAAAAATCTAAGAAATTATCACAGCCATAGGTATCTAAGCAGACATGAAGACTAAACATGATGTGGTATCCTGAGTGGGATTCTGAAACAGATAAAAGATATTGGATTTGGAACCAGTCTAGACAACATGGCGAGACCCTATCTAAAATACAAAAATTAGCCAGGCGTGGTGGCAGATGCCTGTAATCCCAGCTATTCAGGAGGCTGAGGCAGGAGAATCACTTGAATCGGGGAGGCAGAGATTGCAGTGAGCTGAGACCATGCCGCTGCACTCCAGCCTGGGTGATGGAGCGAGACATTGTCTCAAAAATTAAAAAACAAGATATTGGAAAAAACTAAGAAAATCTCAATAAAGTAAGGACTTTAGTTAATAATAATGCATCAGTATTTGATTCACTAGTTGTGGTAAATGTGCCACAGTAATATAAGATGCTAACCATAGGGGAAACTGAGTGAAGAATACATAGGAACTTTCTGCATTATCTTTACAGCTTGTCTGGAAATCTAAGGCTACCTTAAAATAAAAATTTGTTTAAATATAAACTATAAAATTTCTAGGAGATAAATTAAAATATACATAACCTCGGGGTAGTGACGGTTTCTTACACAGAACACAAAAATAAGCAAACCTTATAAAAAAAGATTGCTAAGAGTTGGACTATATTAAAATTAGGAACTTCTGTTCATCAAAAGATGCCATTAAATGAGTAAATAGAAAGCCACAGGGTGGGAACAAGATGTTTTCAATAAATATTATCTATAAAGAATTTGTTTCCAGGATAATACTCTCTGTCTTTTTTTTTTCTCTCTCTCTCTCCCTCCTATAAATCAATAAAAATCAGAGAACAAACATAATTGGAGAAATAAAAAACAAAAGCACTAAACAATGCATAATCAATGAATATGAAAATGTGTTCAATGTCACTAGTAATCAAGAAAATACAAATTAAACCCACTGTGATAACAATATATCTCACCGGAATGGCTAAAATTAGAAAAACTGAAAATTCAAAGAATGTGTAGCACTGGAATTCAATACTCTGATAGTGGGTGTGAAAATTGATACAACCATTTTTGAAAAACTGTTAGGCCATATCTACTAAAGCTGGATATAAACATACCCACATACTCTATGGCTTAGCAATTCCACTCCTGAGTCTATATCCAGCAGATGCATAGGCATATATGCACTAAAGAAGTGCAAAGTGTTCATAGCAGCAAGTCCTGGACTAGGGTGAGGTCAGCAAGGCACCTAGGGTGCACAATTGAAATAGGCTGTCATTCTCAGGATCATGTAAGTGCTGATCCTGCACTTTGCAGAGCCTTGAGGGTGATTGGTTCTTTAAATTTTGTTCCCTAGGTGTCTCCCTTGCCTCACACTAGTCCTGACCCCAATAGCAGCATGTTTTATATCAGCTGAAGTGGACACTGTTAAAAATGCCCCCCGATGTCATCTGCTTTCCTGTTGCAGTGGCCACTGTCAATGGCTTGTACCTGCAACCTCCTCAGAGCACTGCCCTGAGCAATTGGGACTGCCTTCCCCAAAACTTCCTAAGAGGTAAATTCATATGCACCACCTTGGGTGGCCCGGAGCCAGCACTGACCACTGGAGAAAGCAAAAGCCTCACTCTCTTTCCTTAAGGCAGGCCAGATTCCGTGGTGGAATTTATGCTCCAGAGCTTCCTACAGGATCAGACTGGGGCTGGGCTTTACCTGAACCCACATTTACCCTTAGCTTCTCCCCTAGCCACAGAACTTTCCCCATCCTGCTTCCTTCACCTCATTACTGGTTTCTTCTAAAAACGGCTTCTCAGTGAATCACTTGTACAAGAATTCCTGTCTTAAGTTATGCTTCTAGGAAACACGACCTATGACAAGTCCCAAACTGGTAGCCACCCACATGTCTGTCATAAGAAATGGATCAACAAATGATGTTATGTCCATACAATGGGAAACAAAACACCCATGGAAATGAGTTAAACTTTGTTACATACAACCACATAATAAAGTACATAGTCATGTCATTAGGGAAAAACACTAGGTATAATAAGTGGATACCATATTATAACCTAATACACAGTTTATAAACCAGCATAATTAATCTGGAGCAAGAGAAGCAAGGACTGTGGTTGCCTCTGGGAAGAGGGAGTAGCAGGTCACAGCCTAAGAAGAGTTTATGGGATTCCAGGATTGTTCTATTTCTTAATCTGGTTAGAGGTTAGATGGGTGTGAGTGGAATTCAGGTAACATTCTTGTAATATTAACGAGGTCAATGGAGAGAAATAAATTTTATAAAGGTTTTATAAAACAGACTATAGATGGTCCCCAACTTATGATGTTTTGACTTGACTTTTTTTACATTATCATGACACAAAAGTGATATGCATTCACTAGAAACCACATTTTGAATTTTGATCTTTTCCTGTGCTAGCATTACTCTGCCATGATGCTGTAGCAAGCCGCAGCTCCCAGTCAGCCACAGGATCAGAGCGGTAAACAGTGTTTAGTGTTTTCACATCCCATCATGTCTACAAAATGCCCATCTGTATCTCCTGCTTCTGGTGAGAAGAAAAGGAAGGCAATTACTCTTGAGATGAAACTCAAGATAATTGCCTGGCATAAAGGCAGCAAGCCAGTAATGACCAGTGCAAGAGGAGTTAGGACTTTCACAATCCACTATCTCGACCGTCTTAAAGGAAAAGAAGTAAATCAGTAATGCGTGAAATTGTCAGCATTGGTTAAATCCATCATCACCATAAAGAAAAGAGCTGAGAAGATTTATGATATGAAAAAAATTACTTGTCATGTGGACAGAAGACCAGATACAGAAGTCCACACCACTTATTCTCCTAATGGTCCAGACTAAGGCAAGAAGTGTTTTCAATACGCTAAAAGAGAGTTTCAGTGACCTCATGTACACAAAATGCTTATAGCAAGGCACGGGCAGTTCCAATCCTTCGTAAGTCATTTTAATTTTTATAACGTGAAGGTCAGTAGAGAGGCAGCAAGTGCCAATACTGAAGGTGTTGAAGCTCTTAAGAAAGGGCTGCAGAGGGTAATTGTGAATTAGAAATATTTGCTGAAACAAATATTTAATGTCAATAAAACAAGCTTGTTCTGGAAGCATATGCTGGAGAGTACATACACTCATCAAAAGTCCAAACAATGCCAGGATCAAGGCATTCAAGAACTGTGTAATGCTGCTTTGGGATGGAAGTATTGCAAGGTTCAAATAAAAGACTTTCCTAATCTACCATGGGGAACCCTAGAGCATTCACAAACGTGAGCAAGTATGCATTTCCCTTTATTAGCTCTATAACAAGAAACCCTGAGTGACATCTGCATTGTTTGAAGACTGGTTTTGAACAGTTTTATTCCACAGGCAAGAGAATATTGTAGGCAAAACAACATCTCATTTGAGATTCTTCTGATCTTATACAATACTCCAGGGCATCCACAGCATATTGGGGACGTGCATCCTGCTGTGAAAGTTGTGCATTTGCCACCACACATACACAACCGCACTGATTCAACCAACAAACCAAGGCACAATAGCTGTGTTTAAAGCACACTACTTATGCCAAACGTTTGTGCAGGCTGTTGAAGTGACTGAATCTGGCTGTATCTGAAGTTTACTGAATCTGAGTTTTAGGAAGGTTTTAACATCCTAAATACTGTCCAGAATATCACTGCAGTATGGGAAGAAGTCACACAGCAATGAATAAATGGCTTTTGAAAGACAGTTTTGAAAACATATGTGAACACATTCAAAGGCTTTAACAAAAATTCTGCTGTGGATGAAATTAGTAAAAAAACACAAGATATTACTGCTTGGGAACAGCTAGAGTTGGACAATGATGAAGAGGATACTCACGAGCTTGTTGGCATTGAGGCTGGAGAGCTTTCCAATGATGACCTGGAAGACTGAACTGGAAAAAAAAAATGTAAAGAAGTTGAGGCAGAGGGAGGAGAAGTTATACCTGAGGCACCAAGAATGTTAACAGCAAAGAAACTGGCCAAAGTATTTGCTACTATCAGAAGTGGTGTATGGAATTTAGAAGAAATGGTCAATTGTAAGAGATTCACAGGAGCCGACCAGCAGAAACAGGATGGTCATGCTTGCTATAGGGAAATATATAACAAAAAGAAAAAATCTATGCAGTCAAAACTTGATATCCTTCTGAAGAACACTATACAGTGTTGGTGTCTCAGTGCCTTTACCTGCCAATCTCTTGCCCAGGGGTCCCCAACCCCTGCACAGTAGGAGATGAGCAGTGGGTGAGTGGGCAAAGCTTCATTTGTATTTACAGCCACTCCCCATCACTTGCATTACCACTGGAGCTCCATCTCCTGTCAGATCAGCAGTGGCATTAGATTCTCATAGGAGCATGAATCCTATTGTGAAATGCACATGCGAGGGATATAGGTTGCACACTCTTTATGAGAATCTAATGCCTGATGATCTGTCACTGTCTCTTATCACCCCCCAGATGGGACTGTCTAGTTGCAGGAAACAAGCTCAGGGCTCCCACTGATTCTACATTATGGTGAGTTGTCTAATTATTTCATTATATATTACAATGTAATAATAATAGAAATGAAGTGCACAATAAATGTAACGTCCTTGAAGCATCCCAAAACCATCCCCTCCATGGAAGCATTCCAAACTGGGGTCCATGGAAAAATTGTCTTCCATGAAACTGGCCCCTGGTGCCAAAAAGGTTGGGGACCACTGTTCCAGTCTCTCTTCTGTTCCCTTCATCAGAAGAGAGAGAAATTGATGATCCTGTTGCTATAGCTTCCCCATCAGCCAGCAATTAATTTTAGTTTAATGCTTCAAACATTCTTCAGGCCCAGTGTGCTTTTAGCTCTGTATGTTAATGATGAGTACTTAGCACCAAAAATAAAATCTAAATCCCCTATCTGACCTCCTCTTGACCCAGGAGACCTCAGAGAAAACTTAATTAAAAACTGGGTTCCAAACCATGACAGGATGGGATGTCAGAGACACACTTCATTATACTCCCTGCCTTTTATAGTATAGACATAAGTGACCAGCACTGATGTTGAAATGGAGATTGTAAGATTGATGGAATGAACTCTTTGTGGCAACAAGATATCAAATTATAAATAGAACTTAAGACCGTGCCAAGTAAGGATTAAGTCACACACCCTGTTTTAGTCCATTTTCCCACTGCTGTAACGATACTACCAGAGACTGGGTAATTTACAAAGGAAAGAGGTTGAATTGACTCACAGTTCCGTGTGGCTGGGGAGACCTCGGGAAACTTGCAATCACGGCAGAAGGGAAAGAAGGCACCTTCTTCACAAGGCAGCAGGAGAAAGAAGAGTGAGGAGCAAAGAGGAAAGAGCCCCTTATAAAACCATCAGATCTTGTGAGAACTCACTCACTATCATGAGAACAGCATGGGGGAAACTGCTCCTATGATCCAATCACCTGCCACTGGGTTCCTCTGGCAACACATGGGGATTATAGAGATGATAATCCAAGATGACATTTGGATGGGGACACACAGCCAAGCCATATCACACCCAACACTGAAAGGATAAACTATTTTCTAACTGCCACAAGATTTTTCTTTTTCTCTAGCAGCTAAACAAGCACTGGCCTCAAAATAAGCAACATGAAAACAATTGCAGCTCATCTACTGCCAGACACTGACTTACTCCCTGCTCCACAAGCCATAACTACAGCTTCAATTGAACAAGAGATTGATTTTAGTAACTTCTACCTGAAAAAAAAGATCACTGACTATGGACTGATTCTGGCTGATTTACGGAGGCTGTGCACGGAGTGCCTTTGTGTCCTCACTTCATCTTTTGACATATAGGGCCCAATTGTGATACATTTAAATATTAAGTCTCCATGCCAATGTGAACATGGGCTGCAGGTAACATACATGTTTGCTCTGTATACATAAACAGAATACTCTTCCCCCTTCATGAATATTCATAGCTCCGCCTATAACCTGTTGAATGTGTACACTTGGCTAACCTGTGCAACCTAGATTCCCATCTCATCCTTCCCTACTGCGAAGATCTGCTAATGGGTTTGGCCAAAGACTGCACTTCTCAGCCTGTCAGATGGCCACCCTGCAGGCTGAAACCATTTATAGGAAATAAAGTCTCCTTTCCAAATTTTTATTGTGTGATTTTAGTTGATAGTACCCATACAACCATCCTGTTTTTCACTGTCAGTATTCAATAAATTACATGAGATATTCCACACCCTATTATAAAACAAACCTTGTGTTAGATGATTTTGCCTAACTGTAGGGTAAGGTAAGTGTTTGGAGCATGTTTGAGGTAGGCTAATATTCAATAGGTTAGGTGTATTAAATGCATTTTCAACTTATGATATTTTCTGCTTATGATGGGTTTATCGGGAGGTAGCTTCATCATAAGTCAAAGAGCATCTGTACTACAACGTGTTCTACAGTGACCCCCTAATAACTGCTTTCTCTCCTTACTATGACACGAGGCAGGATCAGAGTCCTGAAGGTTATGTGTTTGGAGGGCTTGTCTTAAAATAGTCCAAGATGTATGACTCAATTGATGAGTTCAGCTTTCCAAATTACCTAACTAAAATTCTAAGTTAAATAAATTTTACATACCAGGGGAATTCATTCTTCTAAGAAAGATTCTAGAAATAAAAATGCTACTGCAAAGAAAATGGTGAAATAACGAAAAGGACAAAGAAAAAACCTTTTGAGCCATATTTTTTTAAAAGTCTGATCATCCAGAGCTATAAAATTTCATTCTACTTTGAAAGGAAAATGTCAAATGCCTAATAGAGAATGGGAGTAGGACATTTTTCATACTTTTAAATTACTACAATTCTATTTCAATATTGTAATTAATATTAGTCTCCCTACCACCTAGCCTTGTGTAATATTCCTTAGCTGAAAGAGCATGGCCTTTCAAGTAGGACTGAAGAGAATGTAATCCTAGCTGCACTATTTTCCAGCTATATATCATGCACGTGTCACCCAGCCTCTCCAACACTTGAGCTTTCTCATCAGACCAATGGGCATGATTATAGACAGCTCTCTAACTGCAGAGTGGGAAGGACAAGTGAGTTTCTTAGGAGAAAGAGCCCTAGGCATCAGGGAAATTCAAGAAATGGCAGCTCCTTCCCATTCCTTTCGAGCAGAGAGGGTCTTCCTTAGCACACTCTAAATCCATACTCGAAAGGATTCACTTATGTATTTATCCACTCATTCAACAAATATTATTGAATTTCTACTATACACCGACATCTTTCTAGGCCCAGGGTATGCGTGGGTGAATAAAATAAAGTCCCCGATGCCAGGGAGCTTTCATTGTCCTGGTAGACATAGACACAGACACATATGTAGAAAATATGGCAGGTAATGATTGGTGCAGTGCACTGAGGCAAAGGAGCAGGCTCAGGACACAGAAGTGCATAGGGTGGTGGGTGTAGGCTGCCCTAAGGAGGTCATTAGAGCAGAAACCTTAGCAAGAAGGGGGAGCAAGTCCTGTAGAAGGTGAGGTAAATGAGGAAAGAACATCTTAGCACAAACTAAGTCAATTACTCCAAGCTTTCAAGGGGAGATCCCTCCCTCTTTCCAAATGGAGAGAAGAAAGTGACTTATTTAATGGTAAAACAAAACTCTTAAATGTGAAGCCAGCTCCTGAATACTTTCACTAGAGTCAAGAAGAAACCCTTTGGACTCACCTGGAGGCTGTGTGTTACCATTTGCTACCTTTTACCTTGACAGCCATGCTTGAGAATTATTTGAATCTATGCTTGGTAGTAAGAACACAGTGAGAGGAGCCAAGACACCATTTGATTGCCTCATAGCTTTAGTGTCCCACTGTGGATGATTCTTGATCTACAAGACCTTCAAATATAACCCATGAGTAGATCATCTTTATAAAAAGGGCACACAAAGGCAGCAAGGGCTTAGGTTTTGGAGGCAGGCAAAGTTTGACCTGAATACTAGCTTCACCTCTTCCTAGATATGTGACCTTAGACATGTCATTTGACTTCTCTGAGCCTTAGAATTTAAATCTGTAAAATGAGGATGACAACATATGCCTCATAGTGTGGATTTTTGTTTCATTGGTTTTCATTGTTGCTACTTTTTGTTGAATGTCTAGAAAACTGTGCTAGGCACTGAAAATAGTGCCTGCCCTCAAGGAGCTTATATTTTAATAGAAAAATTCAGATAGTAGACAAACCAAAATTTTAAAAATAATAAAAAAATAATGCCACAGAATGGCAAGTGCTACCACAGAAATTATCTCTATCTTACAATGTGATTGACGGTGAATGGGAGGAAGCTCTTTTAGACAGATAGAGAGGCTTCTGGGAGAGACTCTATGAAAAGGAAACATTTGATCTGGGTCCTAAAGGGTGAATAGGAGAAGATATATGGAAATCATGGGTGTGAAGTGAGAAGGAGAAACCTGTACAAGGAAAAGTCACAAGTTGTTCATGGAAGAGCCTGACAATGTGTTTGGTGTGCAGAGAACTTGAGCTGAGGTGGGTCCAAGGTTTATTTGGAGGGATAAACGGGCACCAGGACATAATGGATTTGTAAATGCCATTAAACTGTTTAGATTTTAACCTAAACACAATAGAAAGCCATAGGAGGATTGTAATTAGTGGAGTGTTATGATTTCATTTTATTTTAGAAATTACTATGCTGCATGATGATTCATTATAAGGAGACAACAGTGTAAGCAGGAGGGTTTGTTAGGATTCTGTTATAGGAAGAAGGATGATGTTGGCTTAAATTATGGAGAAAGGATGATCAGCAGTAGATGAATTTAGGCTTTAGATTGCAATAGAGTCAAAGAGAAATGTTAATAGATTAGATTTAAAGTCTGAAAAGGCAGGGAAAGAAACGGTCATGATTCTTAGGCTTTTGGCTTAAGCAACAGGATAATGTTATTGAAAGGATGGTGTAAAACAATGTGCATAGCCTGTCTATAGTACCTCGTTGTATTACTAAATATTTTGAGGATATGACAGAGATCAAATTCAAGATGGCTTAAGCACAAAAAAATAGTGTTGACTCACACAGTGGGAAGCTAAGGGTCATGCTGGCCATATGCATAAATGCTCCAGGTCTTCCAAAGATGATAGCAGGACACTGTTTCTCTGTTGCTTCATTTAATGATCAGGCTTTTCTACCTCAAAGGAAAAATGACTACTAATCATTTCAAGTCTAAATCCGTACAACTGCAATCTGAAAGAAAAAGAAACTCCTCATCCAGAGTATAAATGCTAGATGCTGTGAATTGAATAGATGTTCTTGAGGCATGTGTCCATCTGGGGACCACTTTCTGACTGCTACTGAAGGGAGAGGGCATGATGATTAACCTAACTTCAGCAGCCGGTCACTTGCTTGCTCTTCTGTGGTTGGTTGTCTGCAAAAAGGCTGACTACAATCCCTCTCTACCCTGGTTGAACATGGCACTTCTCCCATCAAGAAGTATATCTGTAACCTCTCCCTTGAATCTGGGATGTCTCCGTGATATAGTTTGACTCATAAATGCGGTGGAAGTGACAATGTAAGACTCTCAGTCCTAAGTTTTTAGAGCTCCCTTACCTTCATTTTCATCTTCTTGGGAGCAAGCCACCACATAAAGAAGCTTGAGCTAGATGGCTCAATGGTGACAGATCACACAAGAGAGAGGTACAGGTAGTCCCAGCCATTTCAGCCTCTTTGCTGAGCCCACAGACCTGGGAGTGAAGCTGTGTTGGATGTTGCAACACTAGCCAAGCTCCCAGTTAACTGCATCCACACAGGACTGGTTACAGAATTCCTGGGACCCACTGCAAAATAAAAATATGGAGCCTTTTGTACAAAAAGCAGAAAAAAGTACCATTAAATGTATTAAAGTATACAAGTTGTCCCCTTTAGTTCATGGTTTATCTCTCCACTTGTGACTTTTTAAAAAATTTGCAATTTAATATTGTTTTAAGTAAAAAACATTAAGATACCAAATTATTAGCATGAATTTTACCATTCATTCTTAATTCTACTTTTAAGTACAAACATCAGAGCACTTAACTCACATGCAGAATCACTGAAATTTCACAATTTGTGTCTTGTGACTCATCACTGGTTAGTGCCTCCAGAGGACCAGAAGAAAACTTGGGAGTGGGACGCCCCAGGCACAGAGAAGACCAAGGGAGGGCCTCCTTAGGACACCCATGGGGCAGGTGCAGACTCTCACAGGTCTCTGGGGTTCCTGCCCTGCAACCTGGGATCAAGCCTGTTGGCCACTGGGATCCTCCTTCCACAAACTATTGGAATGGTGGCCAGGACTGGGATGAGAATGGAGAAGTCAAGTGAGGCATTTTTTCATCCCATAACCTGCCACCCCAACCATAGCGAACAAGCAATCCTCAAGGGTATTGCAACCTCCATGCCAGAACATGTGAGTCACGGATGGGTAAGAAGCTCCCAAGTGCTGAGTCCCCCACCAAATGGTGCTGTGGTGCTGCCAGCCAAGGGCAGGAATGGCCACTGCCATGACCCACCCCAAGAAGCCATGGGGCATGGATGTCTGACCTAGACCCTCCCAACACCCTGTGCCTGGGTCCCTCCAACACTAGAGAGTAGAGGGTGGTGGCAGAAAACAGACTTTCCCCTTGCTGACCCAACCTGGTCACCATCCCAGGTAGAGGGCAACAGTGGTCATGGGGCAGAAGCCAAGAGAGGAATGCTAGGTGGAGCCCAGGACATCAAGGTACATGGAGAAGGTGGCTAAAAATCCTGTCTGGGGATGTTGTGGGGAGACAGGAGTGATACAGTGGGAAGCAGGGCCACATGTTCCAAGCCCTCTGTGAATATTCAGTTGTCCTATTATTTACAAAACACAAATTCAAAGATAAATGTGATCACTATTTTAAGATAGTGACCACAAAGCTTTAAACCTCAATCTTGAGGCCCTTTAAGTACAGGGCCCTTAAAATGCCCTGGTCACATGCTCATGAAGCTAGTCCTGCAGCTATCTGAGTGACACCAGCCAACGGCTCATGGAGCAGAACCATCCAGCAAAACCCAGCCAATGTACAGAATCATCAACAAAGAATAAATTGTTATAGTTTTCTCTTTTAAGCAACTAAGTTTAGGGTACAAGTTACATATGCCTGGCTAAATTTCAGAGTGGCTAATGATGGCTTTGTGCTTCCCATTCTTCCTCCTTTCCCATTCATAAACACAAGTATCAAATGCAGCTCTTTGGTCCTGTCTTATCATTGCATATTGAGTGTTTATGTAGAGGATCATTTTTTTTTTTAGTGCCCAGGCCACTGGATCAAGTGGTGTTGCACCCAAGGCATTACATTCAAGGAATCACACCTAAGAAGTGTAATCTGCAACTAGACCTCATTACATGATGAGATTTTGGACTTGGAGAAGCCTTATACCATGATTGGATGAGACTTCAGGGATCTTGTAAGGGTCTGAGAGTATTTTGTACACATGAGAGACATAAATATTTGTAGCCAGGGTGAAGTGTAATACATCATCAGCAAAGAGATCTACCAACATTCTCTCATCCTTGTCTATGCATACTGCTCCTCTCCTTAAGAGGGAGGCACAGTCTATGTTTCTCCTCTTGAATCTGAGCTGGCCTTTTGATTCATTTTGACCAATAGAATGTGGTGGAAGTGGCACTGTATAACTTTTGGGATTATGTCATCAGAGACCTTGCAGCTTTCATTTTTAGTCTTTTGGGGCCATCCTGGATATATCCCAGCAGATGAGTTACCTGCAGAACGTACCACAACAATCACACAGAACAGCAGCAGGGCCAAGCTAATCCAGCCAACCCACAAATCATGGGATATAATGCGTTATGGTTGTTTTAAGCCACTAAGTTTTGGTGTCATCTGTTACACAGCAATGGATAACTGAAACACCTTGTAACTAATGAGGGCGGACAATCACATTGGGATGGTCCATCATCATGATGGTCCATCATGATGAACAATCCCAGTGTGAACACATAGAAATGGGGAGGGGAATTAGTAGACCCAAAGAAAACAGATGTGCTCTCACCACTACATTCCACCCCTTGGCTGCCCTGTGCATTCCTGAACCCTTATTTTCATAAATTCCAGAAATATTCCTTTCTTAATAAAGAGAACTATCCCATATATAAATGAAAATGTACCCACTCCTTCCTCAAAGAGAGACAACTCCAAGATGTTTTCAGTTACTACATTCAGTTCCAAATTCACATTTTTCTGATTAAATTCTTCTTAGTTATCTTCCAGTGTATTTTTCATGGTCGATTGACCTATGAGATGAATAATAATTTTAATTAGTCTTGACTCCCAGTATACAATAGTAGAGGAAAAACAAGAAAGAAAAAGATCAAGGTTGTCTCCACCTTTGGATAAATGGGGAGGGGAAATGACTTATGTTTGCACAGCCATCGTGTCGGGCAGCAGAGTCAGATTCAATTGTTTTGGCAAGTCAGGAAGTTTCCTGATCAGTCAACCTGGCCCATCCAGTTCTCCTCTTTAAACAGCTTGCGTTTGTCCACTCCTCCCTATGCCGCATTTGAGACAAGCACTGGAAGGATTCCCCTCCCCGGCCTGCAGTCACTTGGCAGCTGGCTTCCTGTTGTCTCAGAGGCCTGGGAAGTTGTGTAACCACCATCCTGCATTTACCAGGATTGAAGTTCCTCCTGTCACAAAAAATCCCCTAACGTCTCGGTCATCTGTTAATTGATGCAATTTCTGAAAACACCACTGGCCAGTAACCAAGACAAGAGCTTTTTGAGTCAGAGTCCACGAATCTGGATACTCCCTTGAAGTTTTCATTACTTTTTTTTTTTTTTTTTTTTTTTTTTGAGATAGAGTCTCGCTCTGTCGCCAGACTGGAGTTCAGCGGCGTGATCTCGGCTCACTGCAACCTCTGCCTCCCGGGTTTCAAGCAATTCTCCTGCCTCAGCCTCCCAAGTAGCTGGGATTACAGGCACCCACTACCATGCTTAGCTAATTTTTGTATTTTTAGTAGAGACAGGGTTTCACCATGTTGGCCAGGATGGTCTTGATCTCTTGACCTTGTGATCCACCCACCTTGACCTCCCAAAGTGCTGGGATTACAGGCGTGAGCCACCGTGCCCGGCCATAGGTTTTGTTACTTATTAATGGATCTTAAAGCTCTGTCCTTTCCCATATTCTTCAGCTAAATGGCCTCCATTTGGGTGGCTGGCTCAGTAGGGAGGCTGATCTGTTCCTTGTGCTCTGCCTCCAGGCTGTAAAACAGAGTGTACAGAGAGAATATCTCTGGAGGAATATGAGGGGTCAGGCTTTCCCAATTTTCCAACTCCTTCTGGGCCATGATCTTATTTCCAGTTATATTTTCCAACTTCACTAGCTTTATTGAGGTAAGGAAAAGGGCTTTTGCAAATTTACAGGCCCCATAAATCTGACTCTCCGTGATCTTGAACAGCTGCCCAGAGGCAGAAAATGCCTCTAAACAAAATGTCCACCATTTCCTTCCTTCTTTAAAAATAACTGGCTTGGATGGAGTGTGCAATAGTTAAAGCCATAGGAGTCTACTTCTTAATTTCCTGGTAGTGACTACCAGCTACTCCTCTCAGAAGGATCAGGGACTGAGGCCTTAGATATGCATTGTAACAGCTTAACAGACTGTTCTGTTACTACTGCAAACCAGGGATTGCCAGCTTCCCAGATGCAACAGGGGACTCCTTACACCTTACACCTCACTTTGACCCAGGTGAGCCTGTTTTATAGGGTTTGTCACTTCCAAGCACTAATTTCTTGGTTAAATGGAAATCTTTCAAAATAACTCAACTAAAAGTAAATTAAGAAGGAAGAAAGGGAGGGAGGGAAGAAAATGTAGGCTTAAAATAGAAGGAAATCCAAGGTGGAAACTGGCTACAGGCACATCAAATCTAGGGGCTCAGTGGATGCCTGGTCTCTATGTCTCCAGCAGCACTTTGCCTGTTTCCTGTTTGTTGACTTCACTCTCAGTTGGACTTCCTGCAATGGTGGTAGAAAAGATGCCTTCTGTGTATCCCATGCCTGTATTTTTATAGCTCATGATCCCTGTAAAAAGAAGACCATTTATTTCCCAGAATCTATGTATCATTTTTCATAGAAAAGTTTTGATTCCCTGCTTGCATCCCTCACTATTCAAGGGACATGGTACTGCCCAGAACCTGCATTTTTTTTCTGTCTCCTATGCTCTGAGAGGGCAGGATCTGGGTGGCTAAAGTCAGGGAGTGGACTGGTTTCCGTTGGGAAACAGGGGTCTGAACAGAAAAAAAAAAAACAAAAACAAAAAAAGAAATTAAACACAATCAATGGTGCCTAACATTTCTTTTTTTCTTTTTCTTTTTTTTTTCTTTTTTTTCTTATTTTGACAGAGTCTCGCTCTGTTGCCAGGCTGGAGTGCAGTGGTGCGATCTGGGCTCACTGCAACTTCCGATTCCCTGGTTCAAGTGATTCTCCTGCCTCAGCCTCCAGAGTAGCTGTGATTACAGGCACGTGCCACCACGCCCAGCTAATTTTTATATTTTTAGAAGAGGCAAGATTTCACCATGTTGGCCAGGATGGTCTCAGTCTCCTGACCTCATGATCTGCCTGCCTTGGTCTCCCAAAGTGCTGGGATTACAGGTGTGAGCCACTGCACCCAGCCTAACATTTCTATTATAAAGGACAACATGTCTTTGCATTTTTAATCTGAGCTAACCCTGAGATTTTTCCAGCTGGGGAATGAAGGAGACCACCCAGTAAAGGCTTTTAGCCTTTCCCATGACCAGGGATGCCCACCCATTTCTGGGATCCTGATGAGGGGCAAGATTACCTGCCTGCTCAGATGCATGGGACTCGCCATGGCCTCTCCTCCTGGGGCTCTGGTTTCCTGATGTCTGGGACCCCGTTGCTGAAACCTGCCCACAAGCAGTGGGGATTGTTCTTTCATAACTAACCGGCAGCTTCGGCCCTGCCATGCTGCTCCACACAGCTCCCATGTGCACTCAGCTCAAGGCAGGGTCTCTCTCCATCCCACCACTGTACCCCCACATCCCAAGGCATGGCAGCTCTGAGCTTCCAGTGTCTCAGAGAGCCTTGAGGCAATAGCCCTCTCACCTCAAACTCAGGCTGGAAGACATGGGGCCTGGCTGCGGGTCTACAGACAGTCTCAATGACAGATCTCAGCTGAACTCCCCAGTTCTCTCCAATGCAGTAGCTTGGCCCAAGAACCAAATGTGTACCTTGATCATCGCTCTTCTTTTCTTTTTTTTTAATTTTATTTTTAATGTTTTTAACTTTAATTTTTTTTTTTAACTTTTAGGTTCAGGGGTACATGTGAATTTTTGTTAGATAGGTAAATTCATATCATGGGGTGTGTTGTGCAGATTATTTCATCACCAAGGCACTAAGCCTAGTACCCAATAGTTAAGTTTTCTGATCTCCCTTCTCCCACCCTCCATTGTCAAGTAGGCCCCAGTGTCTGTTGTTCCGCTCTTTGTGTCCATGACTTCTCATCATTTAGCTCCTAGTTATAAGTAAGAAAATGTGGTAGTTGGTTTTCTGTTACTGTGTTAGTTTGCTAAAGATGATGCCTCTTCTTTTTTTTTTTTTTTTTTTTTTTTTTAGATGAAATCTTGTTCTTGTCCCCCAGGCTGGAGTGCAATGGCGCCATCTTGGCTCACTGCAAACTTCGCCTCCTGGGTTCAAGCAATTCTCCTGCCTCAGCCTCCCGAGTAGCTGGGATTACAGGCACCTGCTACCACAGTCAGCTAATTTTTGTATTTTTAATAGAGATGGGGTTTCACAATGTTAGCCAGGCTAGTCTGGAACTCCTGACCTCAGGTGATCCACTTGCCTCAGCTTCCCAAAGTGCTGGGATTACAGGCGTGAGCTACCCCACCCGGCTAATATCTCTTCTCTTAAGACCAACTCTTCCTCAGTTATTCCTCAGATCCAAGGGCTGGGAGATCTCATGAGGACCTTCTGCTGGGCTGCCTTCTCTCCCTCTGATCTAATTTGATTATGAAATGAATGGGTTCTCTCCAGAGCTGAGCTTCAAAGGAAACTATTGCTTGTAGTTGCTTTTAATCCCATGGAGTTACTTGGTGGAGACTCTCTTTTCTTTTCAGAGCCTAGAACATGTTCCAAAGTCAACAGTGAGGTCAGTGCTCTGAAACCAGTGTGATGAAGTTAGCAGCCAGCCCAGCCCTTCTACACAGCTGCTCCCAAACAGAAAGACCCTGAAGAAACCCGGGAATAGAAATTGCTTCTTTCTTGTCAATATTTTTTTCTGGTTTTATCTTTAAAATCCCACATGTTTAGTGCCGGAAATATGGAAGTGACACTTTGTCAAGAAGAAAGTTATTCAGATGCCTTGGAGGATTGAAAAAAGAAAACCATTAGATCACCCTAAATCTTAGAGCTTTGAACATGTCAGTGGGTTTCTGAGTTAAAGTGATCTGATAAACAAGCACACTTCTGGGCAGGAAATCAGGAGGAAGTGTGAGCCCAGGCATGGGGTGACCAGTTGCCGCCCATTTCGTCATGATTTTTGGCCTTCTTGTCAATGTTCATTTTGCCCTCAGCACTGCTTCCCTTTGCAGCTGAGGCCGGTTGTTTATTGCTCATCCCCAGCGGCAGAGAGAGAAGAACCACCTCTACGCACGACGTAAGACATGTCCATGCATCTTCTCCCGCAGTTCGGATGGGTTCATTAGGCCCTGGCAAAGAGAAGGAGGAGCTAAATGAAGGCAACTCAGCATTCACATTTTCATTGAAGTTTTCTGAGTTTTGAAGGACAGTGTACATGAAGACAACATATTCTTGATAGTTATTAACTGTTAGGAGTAATTAACAACATGTGGGTTGCATTAACATCATAACCGGGGCAGGATTTACTAATACATGCAACCCTTATTTTACCATTGTACTCAATGCAAGGCAAGTACTGGCTAGAGTGGTTACAAGATGATTTTCATGTCTTGTCAGAAGAGCAGAAAAAGAATATCCCAACATGAGAGACGAGAGGAAAGGGACAAGATCTCAGCCAAAGAGGCAAAGTCAATTTATATACTAAAGAGGATGGGCAGAAGAAGAGGACGAGCGGGAGGGCTAAGCCAGGTGGCCTGGAAGCTGGAAGGAGATGCTGGGGTGGTGGCATGTGAGACATTTCTGAGCAGAGGCAGAATCTGAAGGAGCAAGGACTCAAGGAAGAAGACGGTGAAAGGCTGATGTGGATTACAAATTGTATCATTGTCCAAGTTCCTCAAAAGACTCAAGAGAAGTTGGGAATTGCTTTCTGAAAATGATATTTTGTAGCTGGACTGGGCTTCTTTAAATGTGATTTTACGCAGGGTCTGAACCACATGTGGACACAAATTATACTTGGATTACAGCGTCATTTATATACAATCTCTCTTCTCCGTTAGAGTGTAAGATGCTGGAAAGAAAAATATAACTTTGTCTTATTAATAATGTTTAGTGCCTGTCGTAATGCAGACACTCTGTTTGCTGACTGAGAGTGGAGATGAAGGTTTCCCTTTATTTAAATCTATTAAGCAGTCGCAATAACCAATTGCTTTACACACAAAGTTGAGGAGAGGAGAGTTCAGTGGGATCCAGAGCTTTGCCCTACATTACCCTTTGTGAGCAAGGGAACCAGAGTTCAAATTCAGATTCATATGACTGAGGTTCATGCTTCTTACATTATTCCACACAGACCAAAGACAGCAAGTGTCTTGAGCTGTGAGGAGGGGAGAAGGGTGCTAAGTATAGATCAGTGACTGCCTATCCCGCTATTTATAAAGTCCCCACCACATCCCTACAGCCTGCCAGAGTGCATGACCCACAATGTGCGCTAACTAAGCATGTGTTCCTTGAATCTAAGATGAGCAAATGAATGAGATAAAGAATCCAGATACCAAAGGGAGACGCGGAGAATGGGAAAGGAGAGAAAAGACAGAAGCAGAGAAAGAGCAATATGACAATAGGAGAACTGAGGAAGAGGAGATACACAAAGAATGAAGTAGGATCCAGAGAGTATCAGAAGAGAGAAATGCAGAGGGGGGGAAGAAAAAGGGTGTGGAAATGTTGAGAAAGATTGTTGGGAAGCAGAGAGAGCCAGGGTGGAGAGTTTGAGAAAGAAGCCCAGAAGAGAGGGAGGCTGAGACAAAGCCTGCCATGGGGAGCAAGTTTTGGGGACAAGAGTCTCTTCCCTAACTGGGGACAATCAACCGGGCACCATAGGGTAGGGGGAGTGGCAATGCACTTGCATCTCAGAATCCATATTTCTGTGTGGAAGTACCCGGTGCTTGAAGATGCTGGGCAAAGACATACATACATACATACATACATACATACATACATACATGCATACATACATACATACAGGGAATAAAAAGCCCCAAGAGAGCTATAATGATCTTCCCATTCTTTCTTCAGAAAGGATCAGTGCAGAGAGGCATCAATCTGCTTCCTATGACCTGCTTGAGTGTTCTCTCCACTGCTCTGGTCTTGCACAATTGGGCCTTAGAATTCTGTTTCCAGGGTCTCAACTCCCACCTGCCCCTGCGCTATTCCACACTGGCTCCTGCCTTGTAAGACGGCCCAGCTTTGCTTTCACAGGCTGGAGGAGCACAGCTTTTGGTGAATGTGAATGGGAAGCTGCATCTGCAGCTGTTAGGCAATAGCCATGAGTGATGCAGAATAGACCTGTGAGTGCTGGCAGAAAGGGAGCTTCTGAAAAGAGTAATAAGACTCCGGCAAATTCGAGCTCCTGCAGAGGAGGTGGTCAAGGGCAGCTGAGAGGTGTAAATTCGTGATACCAGGGCTGGACAAATCTCACACATGACAGTTCGAGCATCCTGAAGGTCTAAAAGAGGACTCAGCCTCCAATCCACAGCATGTGCTTATGGAGCCACAGACTGAGGTTGGCAACTTCCCCTTCACCAGCCTCTCAGAGCTGCCAAGAGAAGCTCCTTAAACAGGACCACCAAAGGAGTTCATCAGGCCTAGGCTCTGCAGCATCCCACCTCCATTCTGCCAATACTCACCTTGATTTATGGACTCCTTTCAGCTACATGTTCATTCATTCATTCATTCATTCATGAAAGGCTGTGTGAGGACCCTCTGGGTCCCAGGCACAGCGTGAGAACTGGGATTCAGAGGCCAGTGAAAAAGACCTTTATCCTGGAGGGCAGAGGCCAGGTGGGGAGATAAACAGATTACTAAGAACAATACATCCCTTCATACCATGTTATGTCATCTTGTATTGCATTCCTTTGTTTATTCATTAAACATCGATATGGCACATGTTCCTGTAAGCAGCGGGGATGCAGCAGTGCACAAAACACAGTTCTTGACCTCACGGATCTTCCATTCTAGTGGGGAAAAGAACAATTTTTATTGAATGTACTTCGCATCCCATTTAATTATCAAAAAAAAAAAATCCCCTGTGAAGTGGATTAAAATATCCTCCAATTAATAGATAAGAAAATTAAGGCACAGAGAGGCTGGGTAACTTGCTGGTCACACGGTGAAGACATAGCACTGCCTGGCCTTTGCCTCAGCTGTCTGCCTCCTGGGACCACATTTCCCCTACTGCTTGTGAGAGAGGAGCACGGGTGGCCCTTCAGAGAAGTGGGGATTGAATTGCAGGTTTGAAGGATGAGTAGTAGTACTTCCAAAATACTGTGGCGCGTTCTTTTCTAGAACCCATCCAAGACTCCAAAGTAAAGTCAGCTTTTTCCCCTGGCACAGAGGTTGGCCCATGGCTCCAAACTCTCTCTCTCCCACACACACAACAAGCTGCAGATGGTGAGTGCTTCCCCTACATACCAGCTGTTCTCTCGTGCATGACTTTGCTTACATGGTTCCCTCTGCTTAGACTCCTGCCCCATTTTCAGCAAGCAAAGGCCCTCTCAACACTTCCAGTGCAGATAGATTGTACCTCCCCCAGGAAGCCTTCCTGGACTTCCCCATCTCCTCCTCCCACGTTTCATGAGGAGCTCCTCTGCTGGCATCATCGGGACAGGCTCTGTTCACTTCTCTCCCTAGAGTGTGAATTAGACTTGCATGACCTGGTTACCTGCCTGTTTCCTTGCCAAGCAGTCCCTCGGTGCTTGGACGGTGCAGGAGTGAATGGCCCCAGGTGCAGGAGGGAGGGCACACTAGCAGAGGGCATAGCTTAGACAATGGTGAGGAGCTGGGATCATGCCAGGTGAATCAAGGGGCCCCAGAAATTTCCTCTGGATGCAGGGTGGGGTCTCCATGGAAGGAATGCAGGACAAAGAAGCAGAAGATTTGGAGAAAAAGTGGCCAGAACACAGGTGCCAAGGAAGAGCCAGAAAGGCTGGGTTCTCTTCAGGAAAGAGGACCCTGTATGACAGGCCTGCAGAGCTCCACCCTGAGAAAAAAAAATTCACATGTACCCCTGAACCTAAAAGTTAAAAACAAAAAAGAATTTAAAGTTAAAAACATTAAAAATAAAATTAAAAAAAAAGAAAAGAAGAGCAACGATCAAGGTACACATTTGGTTCGTGGGCCAAGCTACTGCATTGGAGAGAACTGGGGAGTTCAGCTGAGATCTGTCATTGACAGGAAAGCATGCTCAAGGGCGTCATCACATGTAGGACAGGGATTGTGTCTGTTTTGTGTTGTGAGACAAAAAGTGTCTGAGGCAGGTCTCAATCAATTTAGAGGTTTATGTTGTCAAGGTTTATATGTATATATAAGCCCATACACACACACACATGCACACACATACCACACATGTACATACATACACACACACATACACAAATATGTGTGTTTATATGTGTGTGTATATGGGGGTATGTGAATGTGTACATATATATTTATATATGTATGTTTCGAGGGCTTATACTTATATATGTGCACACACATATATAAGCCCTCAAAACGTTCTTTGGAAATACACACACACACACCCCTATATATATACACACACACACACATATATATATATATGTATATATACTTTTTTTTTTTTGAGACAAGTTCTCACTCTTTTGCTTAGGTTGGAATGCAGTGACATGATCATGGCTCACTGCAGCCTTGACTACTCAGGCTTAAGTGATTCTTCTTCCTCAGCCTCTCAAGTATCTGGGACTACAGGCATGCACCACCATTTTTTTTTTTTGTAGGGATGGGGGTCTCACTATGCCCAGGCTGGTCACAAACTCCTGAGCGGTCCTCCCACCTTCACCTCCTGAAGTTCTGGGATTACAGGTGTGAGCCACCCCACCTGCTAGTTTCAATATTTAAAGGAAAAAGAGCAGGCAGGAGGGAAGGGGGAAAGAAAAAAATGGAGGGTTCGTAGTGAAATATGTGAGCACTTGAGAAGTGCTCACTGAATCCGTATGTCACATTGGAAAGGAGAGGGTAGAAGAATAGTCAATTATGCATTCATCTCATGCTCAGTAAATCTGCATTTGTCTCTGGGTAGGCAGAAGGATGATGTCTAGTTTTGTCTTTGTCCTGTACCTGTGAAGATAAGCTGTTAATTTACATTGTCAGGGTGAGAAAGGCCACCTAGGGAGATATGTGGTCTTCTGTGTTGTAGCTATTTGTTTAGGAGCAAAAGGAAAAGCAGGCTTTTTTTTTTTTTTTTTTTTTTTTTTTTTTTTTTGCATGAGTCAGTGTCCAAGTTTAAATTTTCCCTTTGGCATAGTCAGTTTGGGGTCCTGCGATTTTATTTTCCTTTCAGAGTCCTCTAGGAGACTCACATTAGGATGGGCTGCTGCAGGACAAATGAGCTCCTTCCACTAATGCCTGCAGACTGAGGCTATTGCATGGTTGTCAGCAATGCACTGGGCTGTTGCAATGTTGGACGGGACCCGGGTTGGACTTCTCCAACACCTCTTCACAGGAGCTGCAAGACATGCAGGGCCAGTCCTGCACCAGCCAACTACATGCTGAATGCCTCTGTCCTCTTGACACAACCTGCTTAGTTGGACTCTATTCCCTTCCCCAATCTATGTAAGGGGAAACTGAGGACAGAAAGGTAAAGTCCTTTGTTGAGTAAGCAGTAGAACTGGAATCTCGACAGGGGCCTACCTGAGTCTCATCATTGCCATGTTTGCGCTTTGTGATCACCCACCTTCTAATCTATGACATGAAGACATTCCACTTGAAAACCTAGAAAGAGGTAGAGTGGGGAGAGGAAAGGGCCAGGGGGAGGGAGAAAACCCACATGGCTACCTAACAGCTGTGTGACTTCAGACAAGCTACTTACCTTCTGTGATTCTCAGTGCAGGGAAAAGGGAGACATCAGTACTACCTACCTCTCAGTATTGTTCTGAAATTAAATGAGCTGACTCACAGAAATCACATAAAGCAGCGCCTGACTCGTAGGCAGTGCTCAGAAAGTGTTACTACTACTGCTGCTATTGTTACTACTGCTGATGCGACTACTATTACTCCTGCTACCACTGCTGCCACTGCTACCACTATCGCAACTGCTATTGTGAATACGGTTACTACTATTGCTGCTGCTAGTAGTATTGCTACTACTGCTGCTGATGTTACTACTAGTAAGTATCACAAGACATGGTGTTCCTGGTGGCTATAAACACATTGTTTCAAGGAGGAAGTGGTCTTCCACTGGGCTTAAAGCATCGGATTTGGAGTCAGCCCTGAGTTCAAATGCCAACTCTCCCATTACTCTCCACACAGCAAGGTCTGAGCTTCATTTCTTCTCTGTAAAGTGGGAATAATTGGCACACTGTCTGTGCCATTGCCTTACTGTAAGAAGCAAGGGAGATAGTTTATGTAAGATAAATAGTTTCTATTGCAATGGGAATTTATTGGGATGATGTGTTTATTGAGATGCAGATGAGGAGAGTGGTGGCAGGGATGATAGTTTCTACTCAGAACATTCTGAGAAACTTCTTCCATCCAAGGACATAGATGTGGAAGTAAATTGCAAAATATCTTAGGATTAGGGCCATGAGAGGGTTTGGAAGAAGATCCTGTGCAAGCCAGAGAATGGAGTGCCCAGAGCTGCCTAGACATTCTCTGTACCAACCATGCCCTCCTTTCTCGGGGGCTCTGACATGCCCCTCCTCCCCAGCCCATCCCTGCATGGTCTCCCTAAAAATCCACCAGGAGGCAGGGCTTTCCTGGCAAAGAGCCATGCTAACTGCCTGCCTTGCTGAAAGCCCTCCTGCATTCTGCCAGATGCTCAATAGCATGTGTGCATCTGCTCAATTGCAGACAAGTCTAGTGTTTGAAAATTCAAGAAACTGTGTTATTCCGGCTGGTAACTCTTGTCACTCAGAAGCTTCTGGATTACCTGGGTTCCTAAGCACTCATCCCAGCTCCTGTCCTGGCCCTGCAGTCTGTCTGCCCAATGTCTCCTGATCAGTAGGGTCTTTCCTGACCTCTTTAACCATGTGGATCACCCCTGGTTTCTTCCTCATGCCAGAAGGTGGGCTTCCTCCCTCATGTTTCTCTTCTGTTTGTTATGACATGTTTATTTGTTACCTGATGAGTTTCTTTCTGCACAAGACTCAAAGCTTCATGAAGCAGCTCCTCTCATTCAGTGTGGCATCCACAGTGCCACACTGTGAGTGGGGAGAGGAAAGAGCCAGATGGAGGCAGCATGCTTGGTGCACAGTAGGTGCTTAATAAATAATAAATATCTATAGCAGAATGAATGAAGGAGTAAACGACTTTTAGAAAAAGAAAGGGAAGCAACAACAAGAACAATAAATTGTTCCACAGAAACAGCATCTGGGCATTGAATGGGGCTTTAGCAATGGCATTTACCGTTCATCTCATTCTGAGGTCCCAGCTACAAAATCTGAACAAGTGGCTACATCATTCCTCTTGAACAAAGCTGAAGAGATATACTCTGGACATTAGCTGCTTATTTGGTTTATTTATGAAGAGTGTGTTGGAAAGACACTTGCCCTGGGTATTCTGAGACTTGGATCCTATCTTCTGCATGGCACTTCAGGTGAGCTGAGCAAAACACTTGTATCTTAGAATTTCAGTCCTTCATAAGCAACCAGATGAAGCTCCATCACACAGTCCTTAGTATCTGTGCTTTTTGACCTTATTTTATTTCCTTCTGTACCATGCTATTTTTGTTTCTGCTCACTTGTTCAAAAAATCAAGGCTGAAATCTCTTGTCTAACTTCTCTTATGAATGAATTAATGCCTTTATTATGAGAGTTGATTCATTATAAAAGTGAGTTCAGTTCCCTTTCTCTCTCTCTTGCCCTTCTGCCTTCCACAATGGGATGACACAGAAAGAAGGGACCTTGCAAGAGGCTGGTCCTGCAATCTTGCACTTTCTAGCTTCCAGAAATATAAGGAAAGACATTTCTGCACCTTATAAATTACCTGGTTGGTGGCATTCTGTTATAGCCTCACAAAACAGACTAAGACACCAGATTAGCATAGCTAATAAGTGGCCAAACCAACATTGGAATTTGATTCCACCTGATTCCAAAATACGCCTAAGCTAGGACTAAAAGTTTTTACTTCCAGCACTAAATCTAGTACTTCTCTCACCATCCTTCTGTGTGAGACTGGGGAATTTCCTTCTTGGAACCTCCGAAAAGCTGTATGGCTCACTGAACGGTTGTTAGAGTTGAATAGGAAGTCATGGGGTCATGGTAGAAAGTACATTGTTAACTGTGAAGTGATGTGCTCACCAGTGTTGTCATCAATGTCAACGTTTAAGGCTTGACAATGTGGTATGCAGGGCGAATGCTGTGGCCTTTCATGGGGCAAGAGTAACAGGCATGATGCCAATTGTCAAGAGAGGATTCATGGGGCCAGTGATAGTTAAATTAGGACTTGAAGGGTGGCAGGTGTTACACACACCATGTTAGGGCAACCCCCAAACCATCACAACTCCTTGTCTCCTTGCCTTCCTTTTCAGACTCCTTTATAGATAGTAGTGATCATGTGGCCCAGTCTGCCCTGTGGAATATCAGAAGTCCCTGGGTAGAACACTTTAAGAGAGACCCAGCTAGCATGCACTTCAGCCCAGCATCCATTCATTTTGCTCCTGTGCCTTTCTCTCTTGTTCTTGTTTAGAATGTGGATAGCAGGCCTGGAGATGCAGCAGCTTTCATGTGACCGTGAGGATGAGTCACAACATCAAACATGGAGATGGCATGGTAGGCACTGGTTTTTAATGATTTCCAACACAACAGTTTAACGTGAGATTAAAAAAAAAAATCCATTGGTGGTGAAACTCTCATTACTTGCGTTGTCTTTTATGTGCCACTGAATGCATGTAAGGATCAGATTGATAATGACACAAACAAGGTGAGGCAGGGAGCAGGCAAGGACAGAAGAGAAAATAGCTGAAGAAGCCATCTCTCATATTGCACCAAGATACATATGCATATGGACACCAGAGAGACAGCTGTTGCTGCCAGTGTGGAGGTCTCACGGTCTAGATTCAAGTCCGTCCAACCCCTCCAGCTCATGCTTGGCAGGGGGTTTCTAAGTCTGCCAAATGCCTGACCCAGAGTGAGTATTCACTTACTCATTCAGAAAGCAGGTCTTCAGTATGACTCTCCAAACACACTACTAAGTGCTTTTCATGTGTTCTTGTGAGCCTGTTCATATAGGCTCATTTAAGCCTCCCTTTACTGCAAAGATGATGAGTCCCATTTTACAAAAGAAAAAGGTGAGAGCTAGAAAGGTAAACACCATGTCCAAAGTTTCTAACCTAAGAATCAAGCCCAAGCCACTAACTCCCAATTCTGTGATTTAATTACTGTGCTGTACTGCAAATCAAATGTCTGTTCCTCTCTGAAATCTGAGAGGAATCTACACACACACAAAATTGCTCAGTCTCCTCTCTGTGGTCGCGTATGCCTACCTAAATCTATGCATAATCAAGGTGAATTGTGAGTATCATGGACTTCTCCCTGGGGCTGTGAGCACCTTCTTAGCTGGTAACCAGGCCTTATCCAGCTTCATATTCCAGTACCTAATATGTTTTCTGAATACCTATCCATTCAAAAAATGAGTTAACTAATTAAATAACAAAGGTCAGATTTGGCACAACCAATCAGAGGGGATGATAGGAAAAAACCCAGGCTTGAGCCACAAGAAACAACAATGGGGTGATTCTGAACCACCTGTATGTTTAGCAGCTCTTCAACCTTTTGCACTTTGTATTATATAAATTTTAACATTAATAAATTATTGATCTATTAATAATAAAATTATTATTATTGTAACATGCCCATTTTTATGTGTTCCTCACTTTTGTCTTATATCTAGAATCCATTCCAAGACTTCTAGATGTGGTAAAATCCAGAAGCATTTCTTTTGACATAGCTCACAGACGCTCTGTTAAGTCAGGAAACATCTTCCCTCTTGTCATGAGAGTCATGACAAGGGAGAAAATAATAATAATTATGTTCTGAACCAGATGAAGATTGCATATCTTATTAATAGCTGAGATAAACTGTGTACACTCTCAAAGCTGGGTCAATAACGATTCGTCAGACTTCGTTACCAACATCTTTAAAAGTTGATGTGAGTCATACGGAGCTGTTTTGCACAAGATTTGTCACCTGGATTTGAATGGGAAATGAATAACTAAATATAAAATGCCATTTTGCTGTGATTCATAGCTCTTTCAAGCTGACAGACATCGTCAAGGGATACAATCTTTCCTCTATTTCTAAAGAATGCAGTCAAGGGGTCAGGTTCTTAGTTTCTTATCAACCTGAAGAAGGATTAGAGAGAATGCCTGTAAGTCAACCACAAGGAATAGCTTTTTCGTTTTTACTTTCTGACAATGTTCATATCGGGGAAAGAGGCCATAATCCATGTGCTCTGTTTCTAGGAAAATGAAAGGTCCAAAATATAATTATCTTCACCTTAGGATGCTCTAATTGGGCTGTTTCCTTTCCACAACACGTACAATTACATTTGAAAATTAACACATGTTGCAATCCTTCCCATCCACAAATGCTCCTCATACATCATTGTAGCATATACGGATTATCTTCTATTTACCTAAGCATTTTTCACCCAGAATTGGTGGATGTGCCTCCCAATGGGTCTTCCGAGCAACGTCCCTCCACCTCCACCCAGCCTCCCACACTATCCTTTTTCTACTCTGAAACCAGAATGATCTTTCTAAAATGCAAGCCCCTCATATCACTGCCCCCATGTCAGACCTCAAGATAACTTCTGATGCCTGGAGGAGTTGTTCTCTCATCAGTGCTGCCAAGAGCCTAGAATACTGGAAGGGAATGTTGTAGGCTATATCTCACCCCAGCCTCAAGTGTTGACTGAACCTGCATAGCAGGAACCTATTTAATTTTTTTAACCCTAATATTTTAAAAACATATTTGATCCTGTCCTTCAGAACCAGTGTTTTAGAAAACCCCAACCTATAGACTAGAGTATAAGGTTTCAGGCAGGATGTAGATGGCCCAGAGTATCATGCATGTCCTCTGTCTCTGCAGCCTTACGTCTTGTCAATCCCTGCTTCATAGTTTGTGCTATAAGAGAACAATTACAGGTAATGGCGAGTCCACCCAGTCCCTGACCTGTGTCAGCCAGCATGCTGGGCACGTGGCTACCCTGCAAAAATCCACATGGATCTGTGGTGAATGGGGAGCTCTTGAGCCTGACACATGAGGTCAAACCTGAATTGGCAATCTTGGGCAATTAATCTCTCCAGGCTTCCATTTCCTCAATTGTAAAGCAAGATGATAATAATAAATCCTACCTCCTGGGTTCTTGTGTGGCTTGCATGAGTTTTTATATATAGAGCACTTAGAACAGCTCTTGACACCTAATGACTTCTTTGTACAATCAGCTAATATTAACAATCAGTAGATAGATAACCATCACAAAAGAGGCAGGAAATATGCATTTAGGCTCAGCACAGCCTGCCTGGAAGTGCCTCTTCACGGCTTCTGCTCTCCCCACACTGACTCCCTCCCTGGGCACTCAGCCCCTGAAGGCAGTGATGGCTTGCAAAAGGGTCCCACCTTCACAGGGCACCCCAGTCCCTCTCCCTAGAGTCTCCATACTTCCTCCTGACCCTGTCCTTGGAAGTCCATGCTCAAACCATGCTCAACTGCCCCAAGCCACCTCTTCCCCTAAGTACCCAGCTCCTCAGAAGACCAGATATGAAGTCCCCTCCCAACCTGGTTACTCTGTTCTGGGAACACTTTGGGGAGTCGATGTGTGGCAAATCAGCAGGTGCCGATACGTCATCAGCACCAGTGGCCATGCCAGAGAGAGACATGGAGCTAGTGGAGGTGAAAAGCTCCCCCATAATCTCTACCTGTTCCCTTCACTGATATGGACAGTGACATAGTCTCAATCTACTGTCACACGCAGTGCAAAACCAGTTTTAAGATTAGTCCTCTAGCTGCCAACTTTCAGATTGTTGCCCTTTAGTAAATATTTTAAAACTACAAGCTATATTAGTGGATGCTCAAGTCAATTTAGTGGGTACTTTCCAGATCTTCAAAAATTATAGAGTATAGAATGGAATGAGTGCATTGCCTGTAGTGAGTATTGTGTAATATATTTGGTTCTGTTTTATGTCTTTTGTGTGCATGTGTGCATATTGGAGTATAATGTAAACTGTATTTTTTACTGTAGGTCATGGGACAAGGCAGTTTATAAAACAGTATCTTAAGTTTTTCTTACATAAAAAATGTTGGAGCCCCATTGACTGGAATTATCCACAGCATTCTCTCTTCTCTTTCTAAGAGAAAGCCCTTATCAAAAAAATAAGATAAAATAAAAGGACTCCCTGATATGTTTCCTCATGAGAGCACTTCAATGGCAACATCCTTAGGAACACAGAGAGTAACCTGTGTTCATTGCTCCTACCTGAGGGCTAAATCCATCTGTCCTCATAGAATAGAGCCATGTGTGTTCTGCAGATGACTTGGCTAGACAAGGGCAGGAGGCCTTATGAAAGAGCTTTAGTAACAGAGAGTGGCATAGAAAATACTTTCTGGTGTACTTGGGGAACTGTAAAATCCACTTCCCATTGTTGACACATTTACATGTTAGGGACTTGAAAAATATCTGATGAATGCATTGACTTTTCCCCTGCTCCCATCTGAATACACGCCACCCCTCTACACTTACATACAAACCCACCTGCCTGCAGTCATATCCTTGCTCCCTTCACATACTTGTTTTCTTCTAGATCAATGATTTTCATAGCATTTTCAGTAGCAGACCCTGTGTTTCAAAGGGAGTCTTTAGCAAAACCCCAACATTATCATAAAATAGATAAAAGCAGCACATGGGTTCCCTGAACATTTAAATCTCCATTTTTGGATGGGGGGAGAAACCTTTAATGAATTTTTGTTTGGTTTTGTTTGTTTGGTTTTTAAAGAATGTCTGTAGCCTATCTTCAGGGATTGGTTTGAAAAATGAGTATCTGAGAAACTCTGGTAAGCTAGTTAATGTCCGTCCTGAGCAGTTCTGAAGCTGGAGTGAGGTCATGTAGGAATGGCGTTTCACTGAAAGTGTACTGTCCTTTACTTTTATTAGTATTTGCACTTCTGCTAGCTGTACAACGTTGAGCAAACCATGCTGTTTGGGGGCTCTCTTTCCTCATTTATGAATTTTCAGGATTAGATTGCAAGATCCTGGACTTCCTTTAGGCTCCATATGTCATAGAACTGATAAAGGCATGTACTTAACCCTAAGATACTGATAGTCATCATAAAGCCATGGTTTGGGGTGGTAGATTTAATCACCACCACGGTCTTTCTCAGTTTTTGATTTTATGATCCACTCAAAGAGGCTCCACATGTCTCTCAAGTAATTTTTATAATATTTAACTATCCAAACCACTGAGAAACTCATTTTAACATGTCTCATTGAGTTCTTGTAATAACAACAATAACTATAACAACTTTTTTAACACTTGACAATCAACAAATGCTTATATCCATGATTTTATTTGATTCTCACAATAATCCTGTCTTTGTTTTATAAACGAGAAGGCACATGCATGGAGAGTGTCTGACTTGCTGAAGTCATCCAGCAAGAGGAAGGCTGAAGCCAAGTTGGGGTTGTCAGGCAGGGTCGTCATGCGGGACCAGTTGTGAAAGCCCTGACAGCAGGTCACAGGGGCTCCATTTTATTGGGTCAGCAGCCCAGATACCTGAAAGAGACAAGTTACCTGATCAAAGTGGAGAGAGATTCAAATCAGGCAGGCCAGGTGAGAGGCCCCTCAGGATTCTAGAGAGATCCGATGGCGGCTGCCCCAAGATGGTGGCGGCTTAGGTGGGGAGAGGGAGTGTTTCACCCTTATCTTTCAGGGAATCCTGAATCCTGCAACCAAAACCTCTTTCTTTACTTTGCCCCTTGAAGAAATGCAGACTAGCCCCAAACTAAAAACCAGCCTCCTCCTGCGTGTTATGTTCAGAGGCAGAAAGAAGGCCCTTCTCACCTCCTATTTCTTCACAAAACCTTTCTCTTGGGGTTCCCTTTCCAACCTTGGTGTGGTTCTCATGAGTATTAAATACATCAGCTTGTCTCTCATTCCCCGCCTCAGGCTGGAAACTGGAATCCAAGAGGCACAAGAAAGTTTAGGTGAGTTTTTTGAAGCTGCCAAATCTGATGGGCTAAATTTTCATTCTATTTATTTTATGGATTTCAAAGGTTCATATTCATTTAACTGTGAAGACAGAATTATTCCCAAGTTATTTGATAGGACAAAAACTGCACTGTGGGTAGCAGACTTTGTCCAAAGCCTGAAAAACAACTAAGGAGTAAAATGATCTTGAATTTATTAGGATCCTCCAGCAATGAAGCGGCAGGGGGTGGAATCAGACCCGTCGCAGTAGAGCGGAAGGCATAAGAGATAGATATGCAGGTGCCCCAAAACACGCTTGAAGCTGGTGTATTAACTTCACACATTGTTCGCCACACACAGCCATTCTCACATCCCTGGTGCTGCTGCAACAGGGGTAAGTTTCAGTGGCCACACCGTCAGGCATCTTTGATGTGTGAGATGTTGACGATGCTCACCCTGCAAGGAATTCAGAGTGCACCAGGGTGCACAAGGGTCTGGAAATACCTGGGCAATGGAGGGGCATGCAAGATCAAGACTAGGATAAAGGAGCATTGCAACCATCCCCAGCACAGAAGAAGGCTTTGAAGATTAGGAAATATTTAAACTCAAATTTAAAAAGAGGACTCTGCCCATTGGTCATGTCAGAGAGGATATTCCATGCAAAGGGAATGAAAATTTGAGGATGGGCAGAAATACAAGTGAGTCTGGCATGTTTCATAAATCCAAGTGGTCTAATAATGTTGAGTCTTCCACTTGCAAGGGTTGGGGAGGAAACACAATGAGGCAGCTAAGCTAGAGAATGTTAAGGGCAGTGTCCACAGAGGGCAGTGGTTTGGCATGGGCTTTCAGATCCTAAGCAGAGTGAGGAGGGCACCTGCACAAGAGAGAGGGTGGTGATGGTGTGGGATATATATGACTGAAACATATGTGGAGGATTGATCCAATAAGTAATAGTATTAAAGAAAATGGGACCTAGATTTTGCACCGTCAGAGAAGGGAGTGACAAATATAGGAAAGAGAAAACTAGAATCAACCCTATGGTGCTAAATTAAAATTGGAGTTATCACTGTGAAATAGAAAGAAAAAGAGAGAACTGAGTGGAGAGAGAGAGAGAGAGAGAGAGAAGTTTAAGGCAAAACTAATATTAAAATAAATATTAGTTTTACCAGATATTGACACTTCTGCCAGCTGTTTTCTGCTGAAAAATTTCTATTAATTTGTAAAAGTTTATTAGTCCTTTCTTCTGTTGTCTCCAGTTGGTTGTTAAGCCCATCAGTTAATGTTTTACATCAGATATTGTACTTTATAGTTCTAAAATTTTAATTTGGTTCCTTTTTATAATTTACATTTCTCTGTTAAGATTCCACATCTGTTAATTTATTATCACTACATTTTCCTTTATGTACTCGAACATATTTATAAAGCTGCTTTAAAATTCTTGACCCAACATCTGAGTCATCTTAGGATCAGTTTTCATTAGCTATGTTTGCATAGATTGCATTTTCCTGCTTCTACGTTTGTCTATAAATTTTGATTGTATTCTAGACATTGTGACACTACATTGAGAGTCTGCATTTTGTTGTTTTTTTCAGAGAATGCTAAGTTTTGTTATTTCGGGCAGTTAATTTGCTGGAAGATTAGATTGATCTTTTAAGGCTTGTTGTTAAGCTTTGCTAGAGTGGTTCTAGAGTACTCTTACTCTAGGATGAGAGGAACCCTGCTTCTCAGATGTAGTCTTTCTGGATCTCAGTTGAGGTCTTCTCTCCACTCTGGATTATTGGAACACCTATATTTCTCAGCACTGTGTATCATCAGCGATCTCTGCTCATCTCGTAGCTCTCCAGAAGTTGTTTTTGCCAAAGGTTGGGTAGTCTTGCCCTAAACATGTATACTTTAATTGCATCCAGTGCCTTAAGGGGACTGATACATAAATTTCTGGAGCTGCTCTTTTATGCAGCTCTGTTCTCTCTGTCATCCTGAAACTTTGTAAACTTTAAACTCTAATCTCTGCCTCCCCAGTTTAGCAAACCTGCTGTGCTCTGCTTGGATTCCCCTTTCCTAAGCCATGATTCAGGAGTAGCCACAAACATAAAGTCAGGATGATCACATGGTTCACCTCCGCCAGGCATCCCCCTTAATCCAATGCTCTGTGCTGAAATATTTCTGAATCAAAACAAACAGAAGCAACTTGCATGTCTAGTTTTGTTACTGTGAACATCAAGCCCATTTCACACTTCCCTCCTGTGGGTTTAGGGAGGAGTTAGTTAGGTCAGTCACAAAATGGAAACCTTGAAACTGCTTGCAAAGTTGCCTAATGTATCACAAGGCAATGTGGTAGGTTGGCAGAGCTGGTATCTCTCTAATAGGCTGAAAGTCTCAAAATTAGAACTATAAAATTTGAGTTTAGTTTACTCTAATTCCACTATCTATGTCCTAGGCACTGCGCTAGCTGCTAGAGGTACAAAGGTGGATGAGATGTGACCACTGCGCTAGCTGCTAGAGGTACAAAGGTGGATGAGATGTGACCAGTGCCCTGAAGGATAGGGTCCTGCAAAGAAAAATGGCAAATGCTGTGATGGAGGTCTGCAGGGCAACTAGGGTGAGAGCACAAAGTGGGGATGACCCATCTAGCTTAAAGAGGTCAGCAAAGGTGCTAAGAATGTAGAAGAAGATGATGAGTGCATTGAGGTTTCAAGGAAGTACAGAAGTTGTTCAGGCTGACTGAAGTGGGCAGGGGAAATAGCTGGCGAAAAGAAAAAGAGGTTCAAGCCAGGTGGCAACTTCAGTTACAGACAGCACAACCTATACTATGGCTATGGCATATACTGGCTATACTAAAGTAAATAGAGTATACAAGCTATCGCAATGGGTGCAACACAGGATTATGTCAGGAGATATAGTCAGAGTAACAAGGCTAGCCAAGATTACAACACAACTTCAGGTCATATTTAGGCTAATAAACACAGGACTGTAGCTATTGGAGCTAGAATAGTACATAAATTAGTGGCAATTATTTATGGTGTGAGGTTCCATCTCCATTCTCCACTATGTCTGAAGTTTCTAGTCCTATATAAGACCTTTGAAACCACCAAAAGTGAGGCAGAGAAGGGAGCCAGGGTGGCAAAGGAATTCGAAAGCATTTTCTTCTGGTATGGTCATGGAGACAGGCCTTCCTATCCCCCCTTTGTAAAGGAAACAGCTCTATCCTTGTCCCTAGGCTGTTTTTTCCTAAAGAAAGTTATGGCCAACCATGAGTTCTAACTATCTGACTCAAGGCAGTTAATTCACAGGCTCATTTTGCATTTACGAGCAGGTATCTTTAGGTTGGGCTCTCTGGGAAACAGGCCCCGAGATGAAAATATCTATGCAGAAGGTTTATCATGGTGCACTGTCAGGATCAGTAACCTAAGTGATAAAGGAAGCAGAATTGGGCAGAGGGCAAGGTTAACTTGCCATACAGTTGAAACAGAGATCTCAGCTGATTCCATGGGGAGTGCAGAAGTTGACAAGGCCCTTCAAAGACCTTTCATACTTACGCAAAGGGCCAGGCTTCTGTTCGTCATCTCAATCAGTCATTAGATGCATTTTCTCCCAGGGGAAAGAAAAAAATCCCCCAGCGTGATCCAGCTGTGAGCTGTCAGCTGACAACCCTTCCTCTGGGACATGTGGGTGCTGCATCACTGCCTCCATTGCAGATAACCTGCTCTGGGAAGTTCTGCCCATGGGAGAAATGATAATTAGCCAGACTATTCAGACTCCAGAAATGAGCAGTAACATATGGCAAGGATCAGCCAGGTGATATAAACAACTTGTTTGATAGAAAGCAGGAACCAAGAGAAACAGAATGTGTGAGGAGCACGTTTATCCCCTGAGAGATGGTTGAAGAAACTGGGAATGTTTATCTGGAGGGGCAGAGAAGACTGTGGAGGGATGTGAGGCCCACCTGTAAATAGCTGAAGGGCTGGCAAGTGGAAGAAGGCTCTGGTGTGTTCCTCAGCACCTCAGGGGGTTGCATTTTAGGTGGAGAGGGTCCCAACAGTCAGGGCTCTAAGTTCTGTCCTCACCTGCAAATGGGGCTGCTGCTGACACCACACAGGTCTTTGGTGGGAGGTGGAGCTGAAGGCGTTGTCAGGACCGGAGCCTCTGCAGGTATCCTGTTCCCCTAAGAGCAGGCAGCTTCCTTGATGTAGGCTGCATCTGAAAGGTTAATTCCCTCTTCTTTGGGCCAGTTCAAAAATTGTAAGCATGACTATAGCTCGGGCAGTGATTCTCAAACCTGGCTGCATATGAAAAGCCCTAGGAAGTTTAAAAATATAGTGCTCAGCTCCAGAGAAGTCAAATCATAATCTCTCAAGATAGGGATGGGTCATTTTTATTTCTTAAGGGCTCCCCAGATAAATCTGATATGTAAACAAAGTTGAAAACCCTACGTCTGCCCTACTAGAGTGTTATTTGACTGAGAGGAAATGAGAAGGGTCATTCAAAGGATAAATGAAAAAGATTTCTGTTGCATAATGAGATCAATAGGAAATGATTAATCCCAAGGGAGGTAGCCGTGGCAAAATTTAACAAGCAAATTGATTGCTACAAGCAGGATCTGTGGCCCTAATGCTGACTGCCTTGAATCAGAGGAAGTTGAAGTTTTGTTTTGACAATGTGATCCAGTGCTCTATTTTAGTGAAGTATGTGGCTTTCTCATAGACAGCGCTTAAGCCCTCTGGGGCTCTAATATACTATCAGGTTGTCTAGGTAACAAAAATAAATTATATGTATGGAAGAAAATGTGGAAATATAGAAATGTGTGAATATAGAAAAATATAAAGTATAAAGAAAAAACACAAAACTTTTTTCCAATTCCATTGTCCAAAACTAGTCATTTCTATAATCTTGCCATAATATACACAGGTAACATATACACTCCTTCTGTGTATGTGTATACATACACATGCACATATACGTATGTATGTATTTATCTGTGTATCAGACACTGTGCTACTAAGCACTCTTGATTAATTATTTTGAAACCACAAAACAGTTTGAAAGGTTATCTCACCTAGGATGACAATAACAGTTCCTACCTCGTGAGGCTGTTGTGTATTAACATTAGCTAATACGTGGTAAAATGTTTAAGACAGTGCCTGGCCTATACTAAGGCCTTAATAAATATTAGAAAGAGAAGAGAGAGAAAAAGAAAGAGAGGAAAAGAGGGAGGAAGAGATGAGGAAATTTACTCATGTTAGAAAAAGTCTGAGAGGAGGTGAAGACACAGAGTTTGCTAACTCAGCACCATTGGCATGCTGGGCTGGAAAATTCTCTGCCGTCGGGGGGCTGTCCTGCAATTCATAGGCTGTTTAACATCATCTCCAGCCTCTGCAATTCAAGGCCAGCAGTCTCCCCTCCTCTAAGGCATCACAGTCAAAAATGTCCTCAGACATTGCCCTAGGGGGCAAAATCACCTCCAGTTGAGAACCATTGACCTAGATCCATCATATATTAATTCTTGTTCTTTTACGAAAAAAATACATTTTAATCAAATGCATGTGTAAAATATCAGTTGAGATCCACATACCGTTTTATATTCTGCATTTTCACTTAATGTCACATCATGATATTGCGCCTCATCATTAAACATTCATTATAAATGTCATTTTTAGCGGCTGCATTATATCCTAGCCTTCCAATGTACTGTCATTTTAATGACACGATATTGTTAGATAGGTTGTTTCCACTTTGTGCTCTTACCAAAAAGATCATCTTCCAAATTCATACCTACACACATATAGGTCTTTGTCTACATTTCTACTTCTTTTCACTGGGTAAATTTTTAGAAGTGAAATTACTGAAATAAAGTAATTGAGATCCTGAAGAGTCTTGACAAATATTACCACATTGATTTCCAAAACAGCTGTCCAAGTCGACACGACCACCAGCAGTAATGTAGGTATTTGGAATGCATGAGATATGGGGACTGGCATGGTTTTGATTTGAACTAACTGAAGGGGTCTTTTAATCTACACTTCACAAAAGTCAAAAATAAAACTTTAAAAGTAAAAGACAACACACGCCATGTGGTGAGGTGGTATTTATTACATCACAGGTGATGTAACTGTGCATAACTTCAATAAACTTCACAGCAAAGGAGATGGTTCTGACATCAACTCTATTGCTATTTCCTAAGGGGTTGAGGGAAACCTTAAATAGTCCAGTGAGGAAAATATATCTCTCATTTCTAGAGAGTTACCAGCCCTGCTGGGAGCCACATGGAGAAGTTGGAATTGAAATACAAGGCTGGTGGTCCAGCTGGCCACATGTCAAGCTCAGAGCCATGATGGATATCTGATTTCCATCCCACTTGAAAGTGATGTTCAAATCGTCTACAAGAGGAATTATGAAAGAATTTGTAGTATTCTAGAATTCTTATAGAAAGCAGAAATCTGCTGCTTCACTCCTCCATTTAGGGGGAGAACTTTCAGAATGGAAGGGGAACTCAGATCTACTTATAGGCAGCCATGAAATCTTGAGTCGACTATGGAAATTTCCAAGCCCAGATATCAGATTTGCACCTGGGGGGTGGATTCCAGCCTCTCTGAAGACTGGTCTGGCATAAGTGTTATAGGACCCTGGGACACCAGGCCTCTCCCACTTATTCTTCATTTTCTATGGGAGGTCATGTAGGCTTCTTGGACAGTGTTTATAATCAAGTGTGGAATAAATGAGCTAACAAAGAAGACTGACTCATCCAAATGTGCTATTGGCACAACCCAACAGAGCTGAACATATACATTCTAGATGTTCATTTGATAAATAATTCCATTTCACAGACATTCATTGGTGTTAGTTTAATGTCTGTTGTAGGTACTGTAGAGGATTAACACGACACTGTCCCCATCTTCCAAGAGTTGAGAAGATTTTTAAAAATATACAATTATCTAGAATGTTAGGCATACAGCTAAAAATAAGTCTATTATAAACAGAGTGCCCAGGGACTTCATTGCAAGGACACAAATATTGCAGAGCACTTAGCATGTGCCAGGCAGTGTTATGAGGACTCCACTCTGAGTCAATGCATCTCATCTCACAATGCCATTCTGAAACTGGTGCTGTCCTAGACACCTTGCCTAAGATCCCACAGCTGGTAAATAGAAGAGCTGAGGGATGAACCCGCTAGCTGGATCCAGCATGAAGGCTATGCTGTACATTGTTCTCTGGGGGTTTAGGAAGAGCCTCATGAAGGTAAACACAATGGAGCTTTCAGAGGTAAAAATTGAAGGACAGATCTCCCAGGTAGATGGACTTGGGAGTTAAGCCAGATAATTGGTACATAATCAAGTAGGCAATAGGGGAGTCAATAAGTATTTTTGGGCAAGGGAATCACACGATCAAAACTGAACTTTAACACAATGAATCTGGAAGGAAGAAGTGGGAGAAAGGAGAAACTGAAAGTCGGTGGTAGGGAGATAGGTATGATGGAACAGCTAGGGTAAGGGTCTTCGGCATGAGGCAGTCTTGGGATGATGAGAGAGTAAAGATAAATACCAGGTTTTACTGAGCATGGCATTGTGTTGTGATTCTCATCCTACCCCACTTTGATGTATTTATTCACCCAGAATATATATATATATATCACAAATGATCCTGGCACATACTAGCTACTTAATAAAAACCTGATTTTCTGAGAGAAGAAATAAATGTCATGCCTCCAGGTTATTCAGTAAGTCTGCAATAGGATATTGTTCAATGCCCCTGTGTGTGTGTGCTTGTGGGGTGTGTGTGTGTGTATGCACACACACATGTGGTGTAAGAGCTGGAATTTAGCCCAGAGCTCCATGTACACAACTTTTTTTTGCTGATAGACACTGGCTTCCATCTGTGATTCTAAAAACCATGGCCAAATTTGGTCTTTGAAGTACAGAGGCTCAGAACCTGAGTAAAGGTGGACATAGCAAGAGTCTGCAGGACATGGGCCTCTCTGAGCAGCAACACCCAACCCCTCCTAGTCGTCAGAAAGTCTATAGCCCCAGAAGGACTTTTTGATGCAGAAGTGAAACCCAAACTGTAGCTAAAAACAGAGCAATGCAGTATGATGCCTCCATGCTAGTGAGCCCTGCATGTGGGCAAACAAGGAACCCTCCTGCATCCCATGCCCATTCTGCCTGTGTATGGCAGTTGTTCCAGCCCCATCTCACTGAGCAGGAGCTGCATAACGATTTGTGCCCAGGATTGTTAGAAAGAATGACTTTGACTTCAGATTGATCAGAGCTTCAATCCAAGTTTTGTCTCTGATAAGCCACCAACTCTTGGGCAATGTATTTAATTCCCTCTGCGTTGGTTTCTTTCTTTTTTCTTTTCTTTTCTTTTCTTTTCTTTTCTTTTCTTTTCTTTTCTTTTCTTTTCTTTCTCTCTTTCTTTTCCTTTCTTTTCTTTCCTCCCTCCTTCTCTCTCTGTTTCTTTCTTTCTCTATCTCTCTTTCCTATCTTCCTCTATCCTTCCCTCCCTCTCTCTTTCCCTCCCTCTCTCCTTCCCTTTCCTTTCCTTTCTTTTCCCTTCCCTTCCCTTCCCTTCCTTTCCTTTCCTTCCTTCTCTCTTTCTATTTCTTTCTTTCTTTCCTTTCTTTCTTTCTTGAGACACTCTCAATGTTGCCCAGGCTGGAGTACAGTGTCACAGTCATAACTCACTGCAGCCTACACCTCCTGGGCTCAAGCAACCCTCCCACCTCAGCCTCTCAAGTAGCTGGGACTACCACAACCAGCCAATTTTTTTTTTGGAAGAAACAGGTCTTGCGTGTTTCCCAGGCTCGTCTTGAACTCCTGGGCTCAAGCAATCCTCCTGCCTGAGCCTCCTGAGTAGCTGGGTCTACAGGCAGGAGCCACTGTGCCGGGCTGCTTTGGTTTTCTTATCTGCTAACTCAGGATGACTTTAGCTTCCAGGGTGGTGCAAGTGCAGGGCCAGTGCATGGGAGTGAGAGCCTCCTTCAGTCGTGTACCCTGGGTGCCTCACATGCCTCACCCTAGCCCCGGCCCTGGTGAGAAGCTGTGAAAGAACCTGGCATGTGAGGAAACACCATGGATCTTTCCACGTGACTGAAAGGAAGGAGGTGTGTGTGTTGGGGACACACTGTCAGGAGAGGATGAGGAGCGGACAACAGATACTGATGACTCCAGCCCCAAGACAAGAGTGCCAGGAGATGCCCCTCAGCACCCCATAGGTGGCAAGCCCAAAGGGTAGATTACAGGCAGCCCCTGACTAGACTTTTCAGAGAGAAGCCTCAGAGCATCAATGTGAAAAAGATAGTATTCAAAGTCATCAGGGAAAAGGAGAGGTTACCTATAAAGGGATGGCAATTATACGTTCAGTAGACTTTGTTTCCCCAACAACAGATGTCATGAAAGATGGTGTATCATCAGGAAGGTGCTGAGGAGAAATGATTAACAATCTAATATAAACAATAAATAGTAGGCATCCATTTTTGAGCACTTGTATGGTAGCCTAGAGCTCTGTATTCAGCATAATGATTATTTAATACGAGAGTTAAATAAAGACGTGTAGAATACAAAAAATTCTCTACTCGTTGGCCCTTACTGAAAAACAAAATCAGCAAGAGGATGGATCGGGATGGAGAAAATACAGGTGATCACAGAAAGTAGTAAAATATAGTGGAAAGCGTATTTAACAATTGACTTCAAGAAATTAATAATGATTGCTATTGTGTGTTTTACAGGTGGTGAAATTAAAATTAACAACAAAGAAGATACTGGGATGTTTAATGAGTAAAGTGAGATAATATGTGCCTTATGAGAATAAGTGAGATAAAGAATAAATGTAGAATTTGTTAGAAAAATAATTAGTTGAGTGTGAATATTGGAAATAAAGTTTAACAGCAGAAAGAATGGAAATCGTCATCATCTTGCAGTGAATGTAAATATCCGGCACCTTCCTGTTAGGTGCCCTCTTCTAGGCATTGATGATACAGAGATGAGCAAGACAGAAAAGTCTTTTTTTGCATGGATTTCTTAATGTAAATTGTAATGTATTCCTAGACTAACCTTGGTAACATATGACAATGCTGAGACCCACTTTAGTTTTTTGGTTTTTTTTGTTTTTTCAAAAAAAAAAAAAAAGAGGTGGTGCATGTAAACTGTAGATGGAGTGTTATATGGGGAGGGACTTGCCTTTGGGATATGAGTTAGTTCATTTTTTGCATTGCTGTAAAAAAATTCTGAGGCTGGAAACTTTTTCTGTCTCTACCAAAAAACCACCCAAATTAGCAGGTTATGGTAGTTCCAGCTACATGGGAGACTGAGGTGGGAGGGTTGCTTGAGGCCAGGAGGTGAAGGCTACAGTGAGTTATCATTGTGCCACTGTACTGCAGCCTGTGCAACAATGAGACTCTGTCTCAAGAAAGAAAGAAAGAAAGAAGACATTTATAAAGAAAAAGGGTTTTGTTGGTTCAGTTCTGCAGGCTGTACAGAAAAGCATGACTCTGGTTTCTGCTGGCTTCTGGGGAGGCCTCACAGAGCTTTTACTCATGGTAAAAGGTGAAGCAGGAGCAGGCATGTTACATGGTGAAAGCAGGAGCAAGAGAGAGAGAGCTGTGTGGTGGGGGGTGTGTCACACTTTACAACAACCAGATCTGGTGGAACTCACTCATTACTACAAGGACAGCACCAAGTCATAAGGGCTCTGCCCCCATGACTCAGACACCTCCCCCCAGGCCCCAGCTGCAACACTGGGGATTACATTTCAATGTGATATGTCATGTTGGCAAGGACAAATATGCAAACTATATTAGGGTGCTTCCCTGATGGTCATGGAAAAAGGAAGTCTTCTTGTTGAGAACCCCAATGCCACTGTCTTTAGCAATGAGCATATTCGATGTATTATGTATGTCTTCATCCCATGGGTTTAGCCTGAAGAGTTGCAAATAGCTGGGCTTTAGCACACCGGTACCACTGAGCCCTGGAAGATAAGAGATGCCTTGGGCTGAGCGGGAGTGGTACAGCAGTCCTGGAGAAAACCAAAGCGCAGAGGAGCCTCCGGCGCGCAGATGTGGATTCAGGGCCCATCCTCTTGTCTTGACCTTGAGCAAGTCAGTTACCTTCTCTGTGTCTTAGTTTCCCGATCTGTACAGTCACCGCTTCATGAGATTGCTATGAAAATGATGATGGACGTGTTGATTCACGTCTTTGTAGGAGCTCCCCACTGATTAATAACGGGTGTCCAAATGCTGATTGGAGCTCCTTGAATACTTTTCTTATTTCTCACAATGTGCTTAAGGTCTTTGAAGGCATTTACTGGTTCTTATTCATGTTTGTATTCCCAAGCATTGTTCTAGGAACACACTTATTAACAAATATTTTTTAATTGAGCTAAAGTAAATGGAATGAAATTGGATTGAATTGACAAGGATGCAACCTAAACATGATACAATTAAGGAACAATAGGAGACACCATCTCATTAGGGGCTTCTTCCAGCTTTTATAAAATTACAGGAATTCAGAGATGAGGGAGATGAAAGTAGACTGAACAGACACTTATTGGGGACAAGCACTTCCTGAATAACCACTTTGTGCCTGACACCATGCCAGCCCTTCTCCCAAACACTATCTCATTAACTCCTAACAACATACTGAGAAAAAAACATTATTACCATCATTTTATAAATGAAAATCCCAGGGTTCAGAAAAGCCAGGTCACCTACCCAATGTGACCTGAGAAAAGCGGCAGGGCCAGAGTAAAAAGCGAGCTTCTTGGCTGCTGCAGCCCGCTCTCCGCTTTCTCATTCAGCCCCAGGCTTTGGTGTGGGGGGTAACTCTTCTGCTTGTTTCTGTTTGATTCTCTTTTGTTTTTTTGTGCCACATTGGCAAAGCTGTACTCACCATGCCTATTTTCAATTATAGCCTGCAAGCCTGTGCTTTGAAGTACATAATTTATTTTCCCAGTCAGACCAAATAGAAAACACAACTGTGTGTTTAAATACTAATTAACCTTTTCACATATCTCTCTCTCTTTCTCTCTTGCTCTATCTCTTTCTCTCTCTCCTCTGATTCCTCTAAAGCAAAAGCATGTAACATGTTAGACAATTCTTGCCAATTTTTTTTTTCCTGGACTCTATCAGTTGGAAGTCTACAGCATATGGCTATGAGGACTTCTGTACTTGAAGTCAAATTCCTTTAGAAAGAGAAGACTGCCGTGCATGTGGTCACCAATGTGTTTGTTTCTCTGCACTGAGAATTCTAAGCTCCCTTTACTGTAGAGTTTGCAGGGCCCATTTCAAGGATGGCTCTATTGGGTTTCCATTAATATCATTCTCATCGGCCATATATTACTTTCCCCTGCCTGAAATCTCTCATAGTTTAAAAGACTTGGGCTTTGAAAGCAGACAGCCTGCCCATTTAAACGAACTTCATGCATCCATATAAAGCAGCTTAAAAATTACTTCATTAGCATCTCCATGTCAGCATTTTAATTTTCTAATATTGCCGTCCATCTCCCACTCAGCTGCAGCGCTCCTGTTTTCACAGCCATCTCCTCCTATTCTGCATCTAGATCTTTGCATTGACCACTTGGTTTTGGAGTAGTGGAATCATCTTTGATCTCAAAATCTTTTTGGAATGCAACCATCTGCACTTCGACCCAATCTGAGTGCCCCATTCAGAAAACACCCCTTTATTCTCAGTACCATTTTTTCAGTGGAATATAGTGACATGTTTAATTTCAGATATGTTGAACTTACAATGCTTGAGAGGCTACTGTGGATCTGTTGGTTCAAAGCTCCAGAAAGAAAGTGAAAAAGACTAGAAGACAGTATTGACATGGAAGCAGAAAAAAGAAAGGCTTTTTTTTTTTTTTTTTTTTTTTTTTTTTTGAGTTTCACTCTTGTTGCCCAGGCTGGATTGCAGTAGCGCAATCTCAGCTCACTGCAACCTCTGCCTCCTGGGTTCAAGCTATTCTCCCACCTCAGCCTCCCGAGTAGCTGGGATTACAGGCATGCACCACCACGCCCAGCTAATTTTGTATTTTTAGTAGAGACAAGGTTTCTCCATGTTGGTCAGGCTGGTCTAGACTCCCAACCTCAGGTGATCCACCCGCCTCAGCCTCCCAAAGTGCTGGGATTATAGGCATGAGCCACTGCTCCTGGCTAAAAGTAAGGACTTTCTATGAGAATAGAATGGTAAATGGAATTGGATACCACAGAGAAGTCTGATAGAGTAATAAAGGGATGTGTTTATTAGGTTTTGCAACAAAGCGGTCAATGGTTTCCCTTGTTACAGGGGTCCCCAACCCCCAGGCCACGGACCAGTACTGGTCTATGGCCTGCTAGGAACTGGGAAATACAGCAGGACATGAGTGGCCGGCAAGCAAGTATTACCCCCGAGCTCTGCCTCCTGTCAGATTAGTGGTGGCATTAGATTCTCATAGGAGCATGACCTTATTGTGAGAGGGTGTATTTGAGGGATCTAGGTTGTTTGTTCCTTATGAGAATCTAACTAATGCCTGATGATCTGAGGTGGAACAGTTTCATCTCTAAACCATCCCCCATACTACAATATATGGAAAAATTGTCTTCCACAAAACCGGTCTTGGGTGCCAAAAAGGTTGGGAACCACTGCCTTATCAGACACATTTATGTTGGTAGGAGGATAAAGACACAAATTGCAATGACTTCATGAAGGAATGAGAGGGAAAAAAATATTGTGATAAAAGGTGTAGATCCTTATTTCAAAGAGCCTAGCACAATGCCTGGCTCACAGTGGACTCTCGGCAGATAAAAGTTAATGAATGAGGGTCGAAGCAAGAGCCAGAGTGATGGGTAAGGACCCCCGTACCTTAGTTTGAGAACATGTTCTGAGGATTTTTCTTTCAAAAGTAGTTAACAATCTAACTAAGAATATAAGCAAGTATATTGGTAAAAATTGCAATATGACCTTTAAAAGGTATGCAAGCAAGCAGTAAACTGGGTGTCATGTACTGAGTCAAAAGAAACTGAGGCTGTCTCTGTGTTTCATTTACAAGCAAATGGGTGAAGTTTTCCTGGTGTTAGTACAACCCCAAGGTCTGATCTTCAAGTCAAAATCTCCATTTGACTAGTGGAGAGGCGACCTGTCTCTTGCTGTTAATTTACAACTATTACATTATGTAGAGACTAATATTTATTCACTTATTCATTCATTCATTCATTCATTCATTCAACAGATATAAACTGAGCTTCTACAATGTAGAAATCCTTATGTCCTACCATTAGGTGACAGTGGCTGGAAAGTGTAACTAAGAGAAAAACCAGAATGAGGGCATCTGTCGGGCAGAACATCTGATCCCTGGAAACAAAGCTACATTCAGATTTGTTGTTACTAGTTTGAAAGTTGCTGCCCATAAGCTGTGGGGTTAGGGGAGTTAGTTAGGATCTTAATAACTACAGACTTGGAGCAATAGTAGCCTGATGGCCCACGTTTGCCTAAAGATTGAACTTCTCAGTTAATCAGATACTGATTGCCAGACAATCACTCACATTTTGAGAATATTACTAGAGAAACCAAAAACCATTCTTATAGGAATTTCTTTGCAATGAAAGTCCAATAGCTGTGGTGCTGCGGCATGAGGGCAGAGATCACCCACATAGAAGGTATGAAGTCAATATTTTTGAATGCGTGAATATATAATGGGTTTCATGCAATGTGACAGTGAGATGGAGGCAGATGTTCACTTTTGCTAATCTTACTGGTTCCAGCTGTCTTTCTTTTGCCTTTTTTCCTCCTTACCTGCCCCAGCCTAGACTGAAATGGTCCAACTCAAGTCTTGCTGTCTGTCCATTCTCCAAAACTCCCAAGAGAAGGATGATGTATACGTGTGAAAGTGTGTGTGCACATGTGTGTGTATGTGGACCAAAAGAAAGACAGTTATAAGTTCAAGTATCCATCAAGAAATATCTACCAAAAATATCTTTGCCCTCATATTAAAGGTTAATAACTAAGTAATAAAAATAAAGAACGACAATAGCAACAACCACGGAGTATAGGTTTGTTATCCTCATTTTACAGAGGAGGAAGTCGAATTCCAAAGAGAGTCAGTGACTTACCTGAGGTGCCATTATCAGGAAGTGGCAGGACCATGGTTCAAACTCTGGCCAATTTGACTCCACATGCAGCAAATGCCCCATGCATCTAGCACTTAGTTTTCTCTTCAGTAAAAGAGGAGATTCACCTTAAATTTTCTTTTAACCCTAGCAGTCCCTGAAAGAATAATGTTGCTTCCTTTCCCTCAGTGCCTTGTATAGCATGGGGTCTTGCAGTGAGCGCTTGTGCATTTATTCAGGTGATTTACACAAGGTCCAGTAAGTGGAGCTAGAGAGTAGACACAAACTTCTGTGGCTGATGAGGAGAAGCTAATATCTGGATATTGTCCTCACTCATCCTGTTTGTTAGTTGATTTCCCTCTTCAGAATAAAAATCACTACTATGACCAGGCTTGGGGTGAAGGGAGATGAGTCTCCCAAACCTGAAAGATTAAGGCTAAACTGGAATTTGCTACTTAAACTAAGCTCTGGGAATAATCTTCTATGAGAAGGGAAAATCAGTAGAAGAAACAAAAATACTTTGTTTTTCACAGGTTATAAGTATAGCCTTACTTAAAGGTGCAGCCCTGGGTTTGAGTCCTGGTTCTCAGTCTCTCTCTCTCTTTTTTTTTTCTCCTCTCCTCTCCTCCCTCTCTCCTCTCTCCCCCTTCCCTCTCCCTTTCCCCTCCCTCCTTCTCCAGTCTCTCTCTCTTGCTCTCTCTTTTTGTCTCTTTCTCACTCTCCTCCCCCTTCTCTCTCTCTCTGTCTCTCTCCTCTCTCTCCCTCCTCCTTTCTCTTTCTCTCTCTCACTCTTTCGTTGCTGTTGTTTGTTTGTTGTGAATCAAGGTCCAAATTAGGAAGTTCAAGACATTGCTATAGGCTGATGTTTGATAACTGTCCGACTTTCTTATTCTTCTAATAGACTTTATGCTTTAGAACAGTTTAGATTTACAGAAAACTTGAGAAAATATTACAGGTTTCCACTTACTCCACACCCAGTTTCCTCTATTTTTAACATCTTACATTAGCATGTTACATTTGTTACAATTAGTAAAGTGATATTGATACCATATTGCCAACTGGAGTCTGCAGTTTATTCAGATTTCCTTAGTTTTAACCTAATGTTCTCTTTCTGTTCCAGCATTCATCCAGGATACCCCGTTACATTTACTTGTCACATCTCTTTAAGGCTCTACTTGGCTCTTTCTCAGACTTACCTTGTTTTTCTTGAACTTGACTTTTTTTTTTTTTCTTGTTTGCTTGTTTTTGTGTTTTTTTTTTTTTTTTTTTTTTTTTAATGGAGTTTTGCTCTTGTCGCCCAGGCTGGAGTGCAGTCACACAATCTTGGCTCACTGCAACCTCCGCTGCCCAGGTACAAATGATTCTCCTGCCTCACCTTCCCAAGTAGCTGGGATTACACGTGACCGCCACCACACCAGGCTAATTTTGTATTTTTAGCAGAGACAGGGTTTTACCATGTTGGCCAGGGTGGTATTGAACTCCTGACCTCAGGTGATCCACCCGCCTCGGACTCCCAAAGTGCTGGGATTACAGGCATGAGCCACTGCACCCGGCCTGACCTTAACAGTTTTGAGGATGGTTTGTAAGATGTTCCACTACTGAATTTTTTTCTAATTTTTTTCCTCATGATTGGACTTTTTGGGAGGAAGAGATGAAGTGCCATTTTTTTCACATCATATCAGGGTACACATAATCAACATGATTTATGACTGTTGATGTTTAACCCTGATCACCTGGTTGAGGTAGGGTTTGTCAGGTTTCTTCACTGAAAAGTTGCTATTTTTCCCTCTTTCCTTACTGTTCTCTTTAGAAGAAAGTCACCATGTATGGTTGACACCTAAGAAGTAGAAAGTTATGTTTCTCTTCTTGGAGGATGGAATATCTACATAAATTATTTGAAAAATTTCCTCATTCATTAATTCAGTTATTTATTTATATGAGCGTGTACTCATGAATTTTTTTTTTTTTTTTTTTTTTGAGACGGAGTCTCGCTCTGTCGCCCAGGCTGGAGTGCAGTGGCGCGATCTCGGCTCACTGCAAGCTCCGCCTCCCGGGTTCACGCCATTCTCCTGCCTCAGCCTCCCGAGTAGCTGGGACTACAGGCGCCCGCTACCACGCCCGGCTAATTTTTTGTATTTTTAGTAGAGACGGGGTTTCACCGTGTTAGCCAGGATGGTCTCGATCTCCTGACCTCGTGATCCGCCCGCCTCGGCCTCCCAAAGTGCTGGGATTACAGGCGTGAGCCACCGCGCCCGGCCTCATGAATATTTTATACTTTGCGTTTAATCCAATATTCATTCATTTCCTTGTTCATATTGTTCCAGCTTTGGCCATCAGGAGGTCTTCCAGTTGGTTCTCCTTTTCCTGTGACTCATTCCCATCAATGGAGGCCGGTATTGCATTTCTTTTGGGCCATTTTGTTTCCCTCCCTCTCTCCCTTCCTTCCTTTATTTCTTCCTTCCTTTCTTACTCCCTTCCTTCTTTCCTTCCTGCCTGCCTTCCTCCCTCCCTCCCTTCCTTCCTTCCTTCCTCCTTTCCTTCCTTCCTCTTTTCCTTCTTTTTTTAAAATACAACTTTGCTCTGTGCTACAACATGTGAGATGAATAAGAGAATCTCTGCCCTCAAGGTGTTCCCAGACAGACAAATGCATACAAATTCAATACACGGTAGTAAATTACGTAGAAAAGAAAACACAAGGTGTCAGATAGAGAAAAGGAGTTGGGGTGAGGGGCAGTAGACCGAGTTTTGACTTGCTGGCTCTCTGTGACCTTCACAGGATCATTTCCTTTCTCTGGGCCAGACATTACAAATCACGAAAGAAAAGAAGTTGAAGAGGGTGAAATTTTAGTGGGGGAAAGAGCTAACTTTTTATTTGAAGAGGGTGAAATTTTAGTGGGGGAAAGAGCTAACTTTTTATTTTTAAAAACAGACTATATATCATGCATTATGGTAGGAAAAATATATTCTTTATTCACTCATTAAAAGCATAAATGAGGAACTAGGCACTGGGAAAGGTGATTTATATTAAATCATTCATTCAACAGATTATTTATTCACCACCGGATCCCTACTAATTCATGCACCTCTCACAGAAAAAGGTGTTCTGGTACCCATTTTATGGAGGCTGAGTCTCAGAGACCTTAAGCAGCCTGCACAAAGCCTTCCTAGTAAGTGGAGGGCACAGATGTGAACTCCGTTCGCCTTGTTCCAGGGTCTTCTCCTGCCATGACTCAGGATTACTCTTCATTTCTTCTATGATTGCAGACATCTCTCTTGCAGGGGCTTAAATAGCTTAACAAGAGCTCTCAGCACAGGAGTTAGCATCCTGGGGAACCTCTCACTAAGTCTTAGTGTTTGGTAATAAGTTTCTCTCGGGCTCTGGCTCCAACTCCTGATCCCTTATAAGTGACTATTCATTTTGCAAAATTTCCCAACCTGCCTGCCAATTCATTTCCTGAGAAGATCACACAGAGGTCAATTGTGGCAAGATGGGACCCTGCCAACCTTTGCTCTCACAGGGCCTTGGACAGGAGACAGCCTCTCCAAGGAATGCTGCATCAGCAAGGCCACATGCCATCCTTGGACACATTATCCTGGGCACAGAGAAGGATGGTTTGGTGAATGATAAAGCACAAGCTTTGGAGGAAGCACAAAAAGCCTGATCTATCTCTAAGGGCAGCACAGGACAGAGGGGAGAACATTGCAATTACAATCAAAAGAAGGAAATGGAAATCAAGATAGTTACTGAGCACCAACTGTACACCAGGCACATACCAGATAAAGAGTTAATGAGTACTCCTTGCCCATAAGGAGACAACTGTCCTGTAATGCTTGCAGAAATAGACAGAGCATCAAATAACTTGTGACTCATGAGACTGGTGCTTTGGAAATCTGGTGCAATATTGCAGGGAGCTCCCCCAGAACACTATTCTGAATGTCCCTCTTCATGCAAGCTAGAACAACACTCTTATCCTCACTGTTAACAGACAATAAGGGATATGACAAAACACACCCACTGCACTAATAAAATTTAATGCTCAAATCAAGCAATAAAATTGACTATTCATATGCATGTTTATATCTCCCTATATAAAAAAAAATCACATTTCCCTAAGAAGAATGTCTTAAGTCAGTGTGCAAAGCACCAGTCCCCGCTCTCAGTCCATTGATTTCATAGATATCCAAGGGGCACACAGGGTAGAAGGCAGGAGACAGAGGAGTGGTTGGTTTGAGATTTCGTTTCTTGGTAGTAAGATGTGGCTTAAAGGTGAGTTGAGAGTATATTCTTCTTACCTCCTTTCAAGACAAAACTGAGGAAACATACAAGAGCAGTTAGACAAAATTTAATCTTTCTCCCTCTCTTTTTCTCCATGTGCTCTGAGTTCAGTGTCTCAATTCTCTTTTCAGTGCATCTGGCCAGTCATGTTAGTTCAATATTTGTGTGTGGACAAGCAACTTGTTCAGCAGCTTGTTTATTCCTCATCAAAACCTGTGTTGCAGACTTTGTACATGCAGATGAACAGGGTGCCTGGTCATCCCTTCTTGCCAACAAAATGCTTAGAAGCCAGGACACCACGAGGGTTTACTCTGGTTCTCCATCTGCAAAAAAGAAAGTATAGACATAAGAATGAAGATGAAAATGTGGTCAAGATATGGGAATTCCATCAGAGAAGAGTTGTCTGATTTTGTCATGCAAAAATACAAATAATATTTGTATTTTTATCACAAGTCATTGAATAGTCCTTAATAAAAATGCAGGTCATTCATTGAGGCATTTAAAATAATTTTCAAATCACTTAAAAGTTAAATTAGATAAATAAAGTTAACAGGTAGAGGGCAGACTGTGTTATGAACTTTTGTTCTAAAAATAAGAGAATGCTGGGAATGAATGTATAAAACAGAAAGAGAAAAATAGATCAGAAAGTACTTACTTTTGCCTAGAATAGGACGTTCGGTGAATACTACAAAGAAGTACTATCATCTTTCTGTTCAATGAACAGGAATTTCAGGTGAATAAGGTGGTGGTGGAGGAAAGTCTGAGAAGAGTTTTCCCTAAATTCAACTTTAGGTACCTTGAGAGTTGGGGTGGTATTATCAGACCCATAATAATGATAAAGGTATTGTGAGGATACCTGATCCAGACACAAAGGTATTCTTTGTGAATAGCAAAGTGTTGGAAAAATTAAAGATGTATTGCTGTTTCTTTCGTGATGTCATCATCTTTGTTATTTGAGTGGCTGAAATCATTGAGTTCTAGCTCTGCCACACAATAGCAATGTGACTTTGAATACGTTGTGCAACCTGTGTTTCCTTGACTGTACAATGAAAGCACAGTACCCCATGGTCTCTGGGGCTCCTTCTAGGCTAATCTGATTCAACACATCTCCTGGCCATGCTCCAAGTGCCCCATCCATGGTTGGCACTGGCACCTGCAGGATCCTTGGCCTGAAGCAGCATGTCCTTTAGTGAGAGAGACACACAGGGTACTCTGAATCTTAAGAGTGCAAGATCTTTCATAGAAGATATTCGCAGAGCCCGGAGAATAGAGGACATATGAATTCAGCATTATAAGAGATAACTCAGAAATTATAGCATGAGAGACTAAAGTAAACTACAAGGAGAAACTCAGTAGCAGATTAGGCCCTAAAAGATCTTTCCAAAGTAAATAATACCACTTGTGAATTTTATCTTTGCCATGAAACTGAATTTGGTAAGTACCCTACAGCAAGCCCTCTAGAAATACATTCAATAATCATATAAAAACACTTTGCTGTTGTTGTCGGATATACTGGAAAAATGAGCAGATGTCAGTGCTAACTGGTGTCTTAGCTTGGGCTGTTAAAAGGTACGCACAAGGTACCTTGAATCTTGAAATATCATAAACTAGGTGATATAAACAACAAGCATTTATTTCTCACAGTCTGGAGGCTGGGAAGTCCATCATCAAGGCACCAGCAGATTTGGTGTCTGGTGAGGGTCTGTTTTATAGATGGCTGTCTTATTCTTGTGTCCTTACACAAAGAGAAGCAAGCTCTCTCTTCTGGAAAGAGAAACAAGCTCTCTTGAAACTTTTAGAAGGACACTAATTCTATTTGAGGTGTCTGCCTAACAACCTCATCTAGTTCTAATTCCCTCCCAGAGACCCCTTCTCCTAATACCATCAGATTAAGGGGTACGGTTTTAACATGTGAATTTTAGGGCAACACAAGGACTTGGTCCAGAACAGCTGGTAACAGGTCTATAACAGTTATGATCAGGAAGGAAGGGAAGGAACACAACCTCACCAAATTAACTTTTGGCAAATTTCTGAATCTTGCTGGTCATTGATTCCTTTTATCAAAAGAGACAAGTAGAATTAACGATCTCTACAATAATTCTTTCCTTATCCAGCTATGAAAAAACCTTTTGAAATTAGTTTGGAGGAAGATGAATTCCTTTTTTTTTTTTTTTTTTTTTTTGAGATTGAGTCTCGCTCTTTCACCCAGGCCAGACTGCAGTGGCGCTATCTCGGCTCACTGCAAGCTCCGCCTCCCAGGTTCATGCCATTCTCCTGCCTCGGCCTCCCGAGTAGCGGGGACTACAGGAGCCCGCCGCTGCTCCCGGCTAATTTTTTGTATTTTTTTTTCAGTGGAGATGGCGTTTCACCGCATTAGCCAAGATGGTCTCAATCTCCTGAACTCGTGATCCGCCCGCCTCGGCCTCCCAAAGTGCTGGGATTACAGGCGTGAGGCACTGCACCAGGCCGATGAATTCCTTTTATTTCATCCATTTATTTATTTTGTCCTTTCATCCAACAAATATTTATGGGTCATGTCTTGCACTAACCACTACAGATAAAGAAATGTGTAAGACAAAGCTATTGTCTTCAAGAATACCCAGAATGGAGGAATTGTCTTTAGATTCTAGATCTTTCTCTTCTTAAATCATATTTCTTAGAATATAGGTACAGGTTTGGAACATTGTGGTAATTCTAAATTTGTTTACCTTTAGTGCTTAGTGCTGAAAAGAGCTACAAAAATAATAAAGACCTGGAGATGTATTAAACAATATCCATTCTTTTCTCATCTTCATCTGTTGTTTCAGCCATTTCCTCAACAGCATCTTTCTTGGTGAAGACCTTCTCACCTTTGCAAGTAAATCCCCTAAAATGAAGACCACACTGCCTACTGCATCCCGTTCTCACTTTAAGCAGTTCTGAGAATCAGAGTGCTGTGATTTTGCTGACTAAAGCCCATCTTCACATGCCATTTACCAAAGAATTCCTACTTACCTTCATCAGGGCCACACAGAACAGGCCTAATCAATAATTTATATTCATATAGCAGCTATTTGACTATTCTTACTGGTGACCTAGAGAAAATGACTTTACCTTTCTGTTTTCACAGTTTTGTGATCTATGAAATGGAGATTAAAACTACCTTCTTTTACCTATAGGATAACTAGGAGTATCAGCATTGATTTGCAAAAGTTCAGTGTTGATTGCTATCAGGTACTGTACATATACCATGAATTATTATTAATAATAATGCCACTTGAAATAGTGGGAATAATCTTCATAAGTTGTTGATATTATTAATAACAGTGCACCATGTACACTTAACAAAAATAATATCACTATTAAAATGATTCTACTGTTAAAAGGATTTATACCTGAAATGCAAGGATAGTTCAACATATGAAAATCAGTCAATGCAATATACCACACCACATTAACAGGATGATGGAAAAAACAGGTGACCATCCCAAATGTTGCAAAAAAAGCACTTAGCAGAATACAAACCATTTCATGATAAAAACACTCAACACACTAGTAAATAGAAGGAAATTGCCTAAGCATAACATAGGCCATCTATGAAAAGCTTATATGGCCAGGTGCAGTGGCTCACACCTGTAATCCCAGCAGTTTGGGATGCTGAGACAGGCAGAGCACCTGTGGCCAGGAGTTCGAGATTAGCCTGGCCAATATGGTGAAACCCCTCCTCTACTAAAAATACAAAAATTAGCCAGGGGTGGTGACGCACGCCTGTAGTCCCAACTACTTGGGAGGCTGAGGCAGGAGAATTGCTTGAACCCAAGAGGCGGAGGTTGCAGTGAACTAAGATTGCACCACTGCCTACTCCAGCTTGGGCAACAGAGTGAGACTCTGTCTCAAAAAAAGAAAACAGAAAAGAAAAGCTTATCATTAACATTGTGTCATTACCAGGCCTGCCTTACAAGAGCCCCTAAAGGAAGCACTAAACCTTGAAAGGAATAACCAGTACCAGCAACTGCAAAAACATGCCTAATTGTAAAGACCATCAACACTATGAAGAAACTGCATCAACTAATGGACAAAATAACCCGCTAGCATCATAATGACAGGATCAAATTCACACATAACAATATTAACCTTAAATGTAAATGGGCTAAATGCCCCAATTAAAAGACACAGACTGGCAAACTGGATAAAGAGTTAACATCCATCAGTGTGCTGTATTCAGGAGACCCATCTCACATGCAAAGACACATATAGGCTCAAAATAAAGGGATGGAGGAATATTTATAAAGCAAATGGAAAGCAAAACAAAACTAAACAAAACAGGGGTTGCAATCCTAGTCGCTGATAAAACAGACTTTAAACCAACAAAGATCAAAAAAGACAAAGAAGGGCATTACATAATGGTAAAGGGATCAATGCAACAAGAAGAGCTAACTATCCTAAATATATATGCACCCAATACAAGAGTACCCAGATTCATAAAGCAAGTTCTTAGAGATCTACAAAGAGACTTAGACTCCTGCACAATAATAGTGGAAGTCTTTAACACCCCACTGTTGATATTAGACAGATCAATGGGAAAGAAAATTAACAAGGATATTCAGGACTTGAACTCGGCTCTGGTCCAAGCAGACCTAATAGACATCTACAGAACTCTCCACCCCAAATCAAAAGAATATACATTCTTCTCAGCACCACATTGCACTTATTCTAAAATTGTCCACATAATTGGAAGTAAAACACTCCTCAGCAAATGCAAAAGAATGGAAATCATAACAAACAGTCTCTCAGACCACAGTGCAATCAAATTAGAACTCAGGATTAAGAAACTCACTCAAAACCGCAGAACTACATGGAAACTGAACAACCTGCTCCTGAAAGACTACTGGGTAAATAACGACGTTAAGGCAGAAATAAATAAGTTGTTTGAAACCGATGAGAACAAAGACACAACGTACCAGAATCTCTGGGACACATTTAAAGCAGTGTGTAGAGGGAAATTTATAGCACTAAATGCCCACAGGAGAAAGCAGGAAAGAACTAAAATTGACACCCTAACATCACAATTAAAAGAACTAGAGAAGCAAGAGCAAACAAATTCAAAAGCTAGCAGAAGACAAGAGATAACTAAGATAAGAGCAGAATTAAAGGAGATAGAGACATGAAAAACCCTTCAAAAAAATCCATGAATCCAGGAGCTGGTTTGAAAAGATCAACAAAATACATAGACTGCTAGGCAGACTAATAAAAGAGAGAAGAATCAAATAGACACAATAAAAAATGATAAAGGGGATATCACCACTGATCCCACAGAAATACAAACTACCATCAGAGAATACTATAAACACCTCTATGCAAATAAACCAGAAAATCTAGAAAAAATGGATAAATTCCTGGACACATACATCCTCCCAAGGCTAAACCAGGAAGAAGTTGAATCCCTGAATAGGCCAATAACAAGTTCTGAAACTGAGGCAGTAATTAATAGCCTACCAATCAAAATAATATCATACTCTATAGCAAAAGGCTAAAGACTTTTCCTCTGAGATTAGAAATAGGACAAAGATGCCCAGTTTTGCTGCTTCCATTCAAATATAGTACTGGAAATCTCAGCCAGAACAATTAGGCAAGAAAATGAAAAGCCACCTAAATTGGAAAGAAAAAAGTAAAATTACCCTCATTTGAAGATTACATAATCTTATATATAAAAATCCAACATATTATATAAAAATTATTTCAGAACTAATAAGCAAATTCAGCAAAGTTGCAGGATACAAAATCAACATGGAAAAATCAGTTGCATTTTGTGTAGTAATGATAAACAATCTAAAAGAAAATTAAGAAAATAAATCTATTTACAAGAGCATCAGAAAGAATACGATATTTGGGAGCAAACTTAACCAAGAAGGAAAAAGACTTATACTCTAAAACCTGCAAAATATTGCTGAAGAAAATTAAAGAAGATATAAATAAATGGAAAGCCATTCTATGTCCATGAATTGAAGGACAATATTGCTACAATGACAATATTACCCAAAGTAATCAACAGATTCAATGCAATCTCTATCAAAATCTCAATGGAAATTTTTGCTGAAATAAAAAATCCATCCTAAAATTAATATGGAATCTCAAGGAACACCAAATAGCCAAAACAATCTTAAAAAAAAAAAGTTGGAATTCTCACACTTCCTGATTTCAAAACTAATTACAAAATGACAGTAATCAAAACAGTGTGTTACTGGCATAAAGCCAGACCTATAGAAAAATGGAACAGAACAGAGAGCCCAGAAATAAACCAAATGATATATGGTCAAATGATTTTTGACAAGGGCGCCTAGCCTATTCAATGGGAAAAGGACGGAGTTAGTGTTGGGAATGCTGGATATCCACATGCAAAAGAATCTAATTGTACCCTTACCATATGCCATACACAAAAATTAACTGAAAATGGATTACCTAAAACTATAAAACTCTTAGAAGAAAACATAGGGGAAAGCTTCATGATTATGGAGTTGGCAAGGATTTCTTGAATATGATGTGAAAGGCAGAGAAAGCACAAGTAAAAATAGACAAATTTGTCTACATCCAAATTTAACACTTCTGTGCATCAAGAGACATAATTAACAGAGTGAAATGCAACCCATGAAATAGGGAAAATATTTGCAAATAATATAACATCTGATAAGTGGTTAATATCCAGAACACATAAAGAACTACAATTTAACAACAACAACAAAAACCAAATAACCCAATTTAAAAAATGGGCAAAGAATCTGAATAGACATTTCCCAAAGAAAACATACGAATGACCAACAAACAAATGAAAATTTGCTCAGCATCATTAATAATTAGGAAAACATAAATCAAAGCCATAATGAGATATTATCTCAAATCCATTAAAATGGATACTATTAAAAGGAGAACATAAATGTTGGCAAAGATATGGAGTAATCAGAGTCCTTGTATACTGTTAGTAGGCATGCAAAATGGTACAGCCACTGTGAAAAACAGCATGGTGATTCCTTAAAAAATTAAAAGTAGAGTTGCCATATGATCCAGCAATTCTGTTTCTGAAATAATAGCCAAGGAAGAAAGCAGGGCCTTGAAAAATTATTCATATACCATGTATATAGCAGCATTATTCACAACAACCAAGAGGTGGGAAGCAACCCACTTGCTAACCAATGGATAAATAGATAAAGAAAAAATAATATATGCATACAATAAGATATTATACAGTCTTTAAAAAAAGGAAATTCTGTTACAACATGAATGAACCTTGAGGACATTATGCTAAGTATAATAAGACAGTTATGAAAAGAAAAACACTGTGTGATTCCAAGAGCAATCTAGGGTAGTCAAATTCACAGAATCACAAAGTAGAATTACGGTTGCCAGGAGCTAGGGAGAGGAAAACATGAGAAGTTGGTTAAAGGAAATAGAATTTTGTTTTGCAAATAAAAGGGTTCTGGACGTTGGTTGCACACAATGTGAATGTACTTAGCATGACTGAACAGTTCACTTAAAAATAGTTAAGATGGTAAATTTTATGTTATGTGTATTTTACCACAATTAAAATTCTTTTTAATTTTAAGTTAAAAAGTGAAATAAATCATTAAATGGTATCACTAAAAAGTAAAGAAATGCAGCTTTGAACATCTGCAGGTACCTTGCCCCATCAGAGATCACTTAAAGGCCCTGGTTCATATTGTGTTGCGAGGAAGGTAGCAAGCTTAGGAGCTAAGAGCACAGACTCCAACCCAACTGCCCTCATTTTAATTTTAGTGCCACCACTTACTGAATGCGTACACAGGCATAGTTTTGTAAAGTGAAAATGATGATAGTACCAGCCACATAAGACGCATTTGAGGCTGAAATGAGTTACTATGCATGAAAAGTGCTTCAACTAATCCCCAGCACATTGTAAGCACTAAACATGATGTAGCTACTATTATTCTTACTCTATTCCAAAGGCAGCTGCCATTTATTAAACAGCAACTTTGCACCAGGCATTGTGCTCAGCCCTTCCTCTTCTATTGTTGTGTGGAATCTATGTGAGAACTCTCTAAGGCAGATGTGACATGGATGAGGAACTGTAGGGTCAGCTTGGTGTAGCAGACATTTGTGAAAGCCCTTGCTATGGCTTGGATGTGCTTTGTCCTCACCAAAACTCAGGGTGAGGTGAGTACACCTTCACCCAGGGAGCTTCTATGCTTCATTCACCACACTGCTGAAGCTGTCTTGGAATAATTAATAATATTTGAATAAGGGGACCTGCATTTTCATGTTACACCATACCGCACAAATTATGTAGCCAGCCTTCCTTTGGCCAGCCTGGGAATGGGGGTCATTGTCATTAATTTGTTTGTGGAAACAGGAGAAGCTCCTATTATCCAAAGGGAGGAAGAGAGAAGCAGGGAAGGCACAGGCTCCCAGAAGAGCTAGAATGGGCACAGGGCATGATGTGGCAGAGCCAGAAAGAGAGCTGAAACCTTTGAATGCCTCTGCCCCCGGCTGCCCACCCACATCCTCTGGGTTGCCCCACTCCCCCCAACCCAAGCTCTCCAGGCACTTTGTGGCTGATTTCTGCAATGTGGTGCCTCAAGTGGCACCAGTGGGTTTCTCAACCCGGCCTCCTTGCAGAGGCTCTGGCTAGTTTGTGGGTCATTCTCTTGTCACACTCTGAACACAATCAGCCAATAGCTGCTTTCCCTCCTGTAGAGATCCAAGATGAACCACAAATGAACAGGCAAGTGGGTATCTCCAGTTTTCACTACTTTTTGTGTGAATAGTTATGGAGGTAAGGAGAGAGAGAAGGTGTTCAATGGGCCAGAACAATTATACATGAAATTCAAACATCAGGGGAGCTAACATAGGGGAAGACCTCAGAGGCCTATCCATTGCCCCAACTGAAATGCTGAAATGCCATCTACCTGCCTGCCTGGCAAACCATAACTCATCCCTTCAGATAGATTTGCTTCCTTCTAGTTGGAATGGAATTTTGCTGCAAAACAAAAGGGAGAAATGTGTATATTTTTCCTGAGAGTATGCATAAAAGCTGGAGCAAGGAGACAGAGGAAGGCTCTGAGGTTCTGGGCTCCATAATGTGTCCCTGCTTTCCTGGTTGACAAATAAATAATAATAATAATAAAAGAAAATCTATGCATAGGTCTTGGACAGAGGAAAGAAACCTCAGCCTCTAACTGCATGGACATTAGTGATTTGAGGAGATTTTATGAGGGAGACCACTCAGATGTTACACACATACACACATATACACACACACAAACACACACACACACACACGTATATGTGTCAAAACATTACATTATCATTATTCATACCTTTTCCCCTTCCATTCTCCTTCCTGATGATCTAGAAAATGTTTGTATTTCTTGTTTGGACTTTAGTTTGCTAATTGGTGATTGGCTTGAGATAGGAATGGAAAGGTCAACAGAAGCTAAAATGACATTTATAAGCTAAGCTGAGGTTGGGATTTGGGGGAGAGAGATGTTGGGTAAAGAAGACTTTGGGAAGGTCTCTAGGATGTTATACAGTGGAATCATTCTTTTACTGACCCTTTGTTGGAGACAGAAAATCAGTGAAGGAATATATTACACTTTAGGACATTAACAGTCAGATTGGTGATTTGAGAAAATTGTCATCTTGCTGAGGTCAGATTCTCTGTTAAATGGGATTGGGGGAGGATAAGTGTGGCATGGTTCTTTTATGAATTCACATTTTTTTTCAGGGGTAGACCTCTCCAAACTATAGCTGGAAACATGGCCACCCAGTTGCAAACCTTCTGCTTCCTCGCTTCTGTTGTAGCTGGGGAAGGCTGTGTGATTCATGTTTGTCCAACAGGATGTAAGCAGAGGCACTGTGTGCACCATGCAGCTTGTGCTTCTCAAAGACGAGGGGCATGCCCTCTCGTCCTCTTTCTCCATTCCAGGTATGACTGGAACCACTGTTTTAGAACCAGAGACAGAGGACAATAGATTTCCCAGAAACACTTAGCTTTACCCTGTTATACAAGAGAGAAATAACCTTTATAATTTTGCAATAAAGAAGATGACAAGATAAAAGTAATTGCTGTGGCAACTGCCCTCTCTGGAATGTATCTGTCCCCTTTCTGAAAAGTATCCTGATATATTTGGAAACTTGTTGGGGGCGGGGTGCGGTGTGCATGCGTGCACGTGCGTGCTCCTGCTTACTTTACAGGTTTGATATAAGGATGAAATCCAATCAAAGAATGTATATTAAAAATGCTCTGTAACAGCAAATGCTTGATAATTTGGATGGTATCAAAACTAAACACCTCATCTTTTCCTTGCAAAACCTGCTTCTTTTAATCTTTTCTCCATCTCTGTAAATGGTCCTTCCAGTCCTCTAAGATTGTAGGCCAAAAACCTTGCCCCTTCTCTTCCACTCACACCCAAAGTGTAGCAGATTCTCCCAGCACTACCTTCACAACACAGGCAGAACCTGACCCCATCCCACCATCTCCACTGCCAGCACCCTCCCACCCACCCTCTTCTGTCACTTGATTGTTGCCGAGAAGAGTGGATCAGTGTCCTTTCTCTGTCTCTTGAGGTCTGTTTCCTGAGCAGTAGCCAAAAGAATCCTTTCAAAGTGCAAGTCAGATGGTGCAACTCCTGAGCTCCAAATACTGATGTCAAATTCCCTGCCTTGGCCTGCCCTGGCATCCAGAGCCAGCCCCATTTCCCCTCTGACCTCCTCCCCTGCCAGTCTCTCCATGGGTCCCTCTCACTGCAGCCCATGGCCTCCTTGATGCCTTGGACACACCCAGTGATTCCTACTTTAGGGTCATTGCACTTTCTCTTTCCTCTGCCTAGAATGTTCTCCTCCAGATAACTACAGGACCCCTCCCTGGCCTCCTTCAGGGCCTGCTCAAATGTCCCGTTCTTTACTTTTACACTGTTGGTGGGAATGTAAATTTAGTTCAAGCATTGTGGAAGATGGTGTGGTGACTCCTCACAGACCTAGAACCGGAAATACCATTTGACCCAGCAATCCCATTACTGGGTATATACCCAAAGAAATATAAATCATTCTATTACAAAGGCACATGCACGTGTATATTCATTGCAGCGCTATTCACAATAGCAAAGACCTGGAATCAGCCCAAATGCCCACCAATGATAAACTGGATAAAGAAGATATGATACATATACACCAAGGAATACTATGCAGCCATAAAAAAAATGAGATCATGTCCTTTCCAGGGACATGGATGGAGCTGGAGGCCATTATCCTCTGCAAAGTAACACAGGAACAGAAAACCAATCACCGCATGTGTTCACTTACAAGTGTGAGCTGAACAATGAGAAAGCGTGGACACAGGGAGAAGAACAACACACACTGGGTCAGGCCTGGTGGCACGGTGGCGGCAGGGAGAGCATCAGGATAAATAGCTAATGCATGCAGAGCTTAACACCCAGGTGATGGTTTGATAGGTGCAGCAAACCACAATGGCACATGTTTACCTATGTAACAAACCTGCACGTCCTGCACATGTATCCCAGAGCTTAAAATAAAATAAAATACAATTTTTAAAAAGATAAATTTTAGCCACTTAAAAAAAATCCCCGTTCCATAAGGTTTTTCTTAACCAAAATGTTTAAAACACCAACCTTTCACCCCAGGTTCCCTATCGCTCTTTCGTGTGTGTGTGTGTGTGTGTGTGTATGTGTGTGTGTATGTGTGTTTTGCTGTGTACATTTTTATCATCCCAACATACCACATTTGCTTATTGATTTGCTTATTGTCTGCATTCTCGCCTCTGGGATATAAGATTCATGAGGACAAGGTTTATTCATTTTATTCACAGCTGTGTCTAGAAAAGTGCCCAGCACATAGCAGGGCTTCAACCCATATTGGTTAAATGATCAAGCAAGTGCTTGGATGAAAGAGTGGTGCTGGCGAGCTGAAAGGAGGGTGAGGAAGGAGCAGGAGGCCAGCCAGGGAAACATCTGGTGAAGCCGGCCGAGATGACAGGGGTGACGGGCAGAGAATGAACTCATAGCTCTGCAGGCTACCAGGGCTTAATGCCGGATGGGCTAGAGAATAGCAGAGGTGCTGGAGGATAGCTTGTGCCCCAGCCTGGGTGGCAGTGACTGAGGTAGCTGTTGAGAACCTATCAGAGGTGGGGGTACAGGGTCGGAGCTTGTGGGGAGGGAGGATGGGGCCCGCATGGTGCCTGTAGTCCTACCCAGCCCAGGGCACGTGTGTGGGGAGGACAGATGTGGAAAGGAAGGACAGCTGAGTATTGTGGTGAGGCTCCATGAGCAGTGCTGGCTGTATAGCAAAGCCTGAGCCTTGCAATCTGGAGATGGGTTTCTAATTTCACCCTGATGGCTACCAAGTCGTGAGGACTTGGCCCCACCACTTCTCTCTCTGGGTCTGAGCCATTCTCTAGACCTGCCATTTCTTCCACTTCCATCCTTGCCAGACTGGCATCCAGGGGCAGGCTTAGTGTCCCAGTGGCTAGGTCAGCCTGCTGGCCCATCCCTCCGTCACGTGCCCCAGAGCTGTGTCCCAACACTTTCCTGGGCTCCATCCTCTTCAGCAGGCTCCCTCCTGAGTCCCACTGCATATCCTGGAAACTAATAACACAGTGTCTGCCACAGATTGCCTCCCCCACTGCTTTTCTTTGAGATGACTGGATCGTGCTCTCTGAAGCCAAAGGGAGCTGGCGCTGGCTGTCACTTTCCTCCTCACTGACACTGATAAGCGTGAGGATTCTGCCAAGGAAGGCACAGAGTACATACCCTCACTACTCCCACACAGCAGGGAGAAGAATAATGCCAAGGCGGACAGGCTTCTGGTCCCAGTTCTGGCTCTAAGCTGCCTGTGATATGTTATGGTGGTCACACAAGCACTGAACGAGCCTGGGTTCCTGAGGAATGGCCTAGCACTGTCTCTCACTGACCACATGGCCTTGGAAAACTCACTACATCTCCCAGATCCTCTTTTCTTTGTAAAATGGGATCCGTTCTTTGTAAAATGGGATCACCAGTTCTTCCTGTCAACCTCACATCAATCTAGCTACAATGATAAAGAGGTGAGCAGGTGTTGATTCACTTCATCATTTTCTTTTTTTTTTTTTAATTTTTTAAAATTATACTTTAAGTTCTAGGGTACATGTGCACAACGTGCAAGTTTGTTACATATGTATACATGTGCCATGTTGGTGTGCTGCACCCATTAACTCATCATTTACATTAGGTATATCTCCTAGTGCTATCCCTCGCCTGTGCCCCCACCCCACGACAGGCCCTGGTGTGTGATGTTCCCCACCCTGTGTCCATTGTTCAATTCCCACCTATGAGTGAGAACATGCAGTGTTTGGCTTTTTGCCCTTGCGATAGTTTGCTCAGAATGATAGTTTCCAGCTTCATCCATGTCCATACAAAAGACATGAACTCATCCTTTTTTATGGCTGCATAGTATTCCATGGTGTATATGTGCCACATTTTCTTAATCCAGTCTACCATTGGTGGACATTTGGGTTGGTTCCACTCTTTGCTATTGTGAATAATGCCACAATAAACATACGTGTGCATGTGTCTTTATAGCAGCATGATTTATAATTCTTTGGGTATATACCCAGTAATGGGATGGCTGGGTCAAATGGTATTTCTAGTTCTAGATCCTTGAGGAATTGCGACACTGTCTTCCACAATGGTTGAGCTAGTTTACAGTCCCACCAACAGTGTAAAAGTGTTCCTATTTCTCCACATCCTCTCCAGCACCTGTTGTTTCCTGACTTTTTAATGATCACCGTTCTAACTGGTGTGAGATGATATCTCATTGTAGTTTTGATTTGCATTTTTCTGATGGCCAGTGATGATGAGCACTTTTTCATGTGTATGATGACTGCATAAATGTCTCCTTTTGAGAAGTGTCTGTTCATACTTTCACCCACTTTTTGATGGGGTTGTTTGATTTTTTTTCTTGTAAATTTGTTTAAGTTCTTTTAGATTCTGGATATTAGCCCTTTGTCAGATGGGTAGATTGTAAAAATTTTCTCCCATTCTGCAGGTTGCCTGTTCACTTTGATGGTAGTTTCTTCTGCTGTGCAGAAGCTCTTTAGTTTAATTAGATCCCATTAGTCAATTTTAGCTTTTGTTGCCATTGCTTTTGGTGTTTTAGACAGGAAGTCCTTGCCCATGCCTATGTCCTGAATGGTATTGCCTAGGTTTTCTTCTAGAGTTTTTATGGTTTTAGGTCTAACATTTAAGTCTTTAATCCATCTTGAATTAATTTTTGTATAAGGTGTAAGGAAGGGATCTATTTTCAGCTTTCTACATATGGCTAGCCAGTTTTCCCAGCACCATTTATTAAATAGGGAATTATTTCCCCATTTCTTGCTTTTGTCAGGTTTGTCAAATATCAGAGGGTTGTAGATGTGTGGTATTATTTCTGAGGGCTCTGTTCTGTTCCATTGGTCTATATCTCTGTTTTGGTACCAGTACCATGCTGTTTTGGTTACTGTAGCATTGTAGTATAGTTTGAAGTCAGGTAGCCTGATGCCTCCAGCTTTGTTCTTTTGGCTTAGGATTGTCTTGGCAAAGGGGGCTCTTTTTTGGTTCCATATGAACTTTAAAGTAGTTTTTTCCAATTTTGTGAAGGAAGTCATTGGTAGCTTGATGGGGATGGCACTGAATCTATAAATTACCTTAGGCAGTATGGCCATTTTCACAATATTGATTCTTCCTATCAATGAACATGGAATGTTCTTCCATTTGTTTGTGTCCTCTTTTATTTCATCGAGCAGTGGTTTGTAGTTCTTGAAGAGGTCCTTCACATCCCTTGTAAGTTGGATTCCTAGGTATTTTATTCTCTTTGAAGCAATTGTGAATGGGAGTTCACTCATGATTCGGCTGTCTGTCTGTTATTGGTGTATAGGAATTCTTGTGATTTTTGCACATTGATTTTGTATCCTGAGACTCTGCTGAAGCTGCTTATCAGCTTAAGGAGATTTTGGGCTGAGATGATGGGGTTTTCTAAATACACAATCATGTCATGTGCAAACAGGGACAATTTGACTTCCTCTTTTCCTAATTGAATACCCTTTATTTCTTTCTCCTGCCTGATTGCCCTGGCCAGAACTTCCAACACTATGTTGTATAGGAGTGGTGGGAGAGGGCATCCCTGTCTTGTGCCAGTTTTAAAGGGAATGCTTCCAGTTTTTGCCCATTCAGTATGATATTGGCTGTGAGTTTGTCATAAATAGCTCTTATTATTTTGAGATACATTCCATCAATACCTAGTTTATTGAGAGTTTTTAGCATGAAGAGCTGTTGAATTTTGTTGAAGGCCTTTTCTGCATCTATTAAGATAATCATGTGGTTTTTGTCTTTAGTTCTGTTTATATGATGGATTACATTTATTGATTTGCATATGTTGAACCAGCCTTGCATCCCAGGGATGAAGCCAATTTGATTGTGGTGGATAAGCTTTTTGATATGCTGCTGGATTCGGTTTGCCAGTATTTTATTGAGGATTTTTGCATCAGTGTTCATCAGGGATATTGATCTAAAATTCTCTTTTTTTGTTGTGTCTTTGCCAGGCTTTGGTATCAGGATGATGCTGGCCTCATAAAATGAGTTAGGAAGGATTCCCTCTTTTTCTATTGATAGAAATAGTTTCAGAAGGAATGGTACCAGCTCCCCTTTGTACCTCTGGTAGAATTCAGCTGTGAATCTGTCTGGTCCTGGACTTTTTTTGGTTGGTAGGCTATTAATTACTGCCTCAATTTCAGAGCCTGTTATTGGTCTATTCAGGAATTCAACTTCTTCCTGGTTTCGTCTTGGGAGGGTGTATGTGTCCAGGAATTTATCCATTTCTTCTAGATTTTATAGTTTATTTGCATAGAGGTGTTTATAGTATTCTCTGATGGTAGTTTGTATTTCTGTGGATCAGTGGTGATATCCCCTTTATCATTTTTTATTGCGTCTATTTGATTCTTCTCTGTTTTCTTCTTTATTAGAGTGGCTAGCAGTCTATCAATTTTGTTGATCTTTTCAAAAAACCAGCGCCTAGATTCACTGATTTTTTTGAAGGGTTTTTTTGTGTCTCTATCTCCTTCAGTTCTGCTCTGATCTTAGTTATTTCTTGCTTTCTGCTAGCTTTTGAATGTGTTTGCTCTTGCTTCTCTAGTTCTTTTAATTGTGATGTTAGGGTGTCAATTTTAGATCTTCCCTGCTTTCTATTGTGGGCATTTAGTGCTATAAATTTCCCTGTACACACTGCTTTAAATGTGTCGCAGAGATTCTGGTATGTTGTGTCTTTGTTCTCATTGGTTTCAAATAATATCTTTATTTCTGCCTTCATTTCGTTATGTACCCAGTCGTCATTCAGGAGCATGTTGTTCAGTTTCCATGTAGTTGAACGGTTTTGAGTGAGTTTCTTAATCCTGAATTCTAGTTTGATTGCACTGTGGTCTGAGAGACAGTTTTTTATAATTTCTGTTCTTTTACATTTGCTGAGGAGTGCTTTACTTCCAACTATGTGGTCAATTTTGGAATAAGTGTGATGTGGTGCTGAAAAGAATGTATATTCTGTTGATTTGGGGTGGAGAGTTCTGTAGATGTCTACTAGGTCCGCTTGGTGCAGAGCTGGGTTCAAATCCTGGATATCCTTGTTAACTTTCTGTCTCGTTTATCTGTCTAATGTTGACAGTGGGGTGTTAACAATCGGTAATAACAAATTTCTCTGAGCTAAAGGAGGATGTTCAAATCCATCGCAAAGAAGCTAAAACCCTCGGAAAAAGGTTAGACGAATGGCTAACTAGATTAACAGCATAGAGAAGACCTTAAATGACTTGATGGAGCTGAAAACCATGGCATGAGAACTACGTGATGCATGCACAAGCTTCAGTAGCCGATTTAATCAAGTGGAAGGAAGGGTATCAGTGATTGAAGATCAAATGAATGAAATGAAGCGAGAAGAGAAGTTTAGAGAAAAAAGAGTAAAAAGAAATGAACAAAGCCTCCAAGAAATATGGGACTATGTGAAAAGACCAAATCTATGTCTGATTGTTGTACCTGAAAGTGACGGGGAGAATGGAACCAAGTTGGAAAACACTCTATAGGATATTATCCAGGAGAACTTCCCCAACCTAGCCAGGCAGGCCAACATTCAAATTCAGGAAATACAGAGAATGCCACAAAGATACTCCTCGAGAAGAGCAGTTCCAAGACACATAATTGTCAGATTCACCAAAGTTGAAATGAAGGGAAAAATGTTAAGGGCAGTCAGAGAGAAAAGTTGGGTTACCCACAACGGGAAGCCCATCAGACTAACAGCAGATCACTTGGTATTTTCAAGTAGCTTTTACTATTAAGAGACTTTACTGTTACCTATTCCTGTCTCCTCCATCTAGAATTTCAGCTCAGGACCCCAGGATTCATCGGGAAGACCAAAGGAAATAAATGTGACCTCCACAGTCCTTTGTGATCTTCTGTGTTGGTTGCCTCTGCTGAGTCTTTTGTTGGTGATGCAATGTGACCTCTGAGGTCCATTGTAAAAGAGTAATTTGGAGCAGTTTATTTTGGTTAAAATTTCATCTTCCCAATTTCCCCACTTTTATAGGTGCTCCAAGTTCATTATTCTATCTGCATAACAATCACATCCTATGAAAAGAGGAGTGACGCCAGGTGTGGTGGCTCATGCCTGTAATCCCAGCACATTGGGAGGCCAAGGTGGGTGGATAACCCTGAGATCAGGAGTTCGGGACCAGCCTTGCCAACATGGCAAAACCCCATCTTTACTAAAAATTACAAAAATTAGCAAGGCGTGGTGGTGCAAGCCTGTAATCCCAGCTACTCATGAGGCTGAGACAAGAGAATCACTTGAACCCTGGAGGCGGAGGTTGCAGTGAGCCAAGATCTCACCACTGCACTCCAGCCTGGGTGACAGAACAAGACTCCATCTCAAAAATAAATAAATAAATAGAAAAGAGGAGTGAGCACAATGGGGCAGGAGTGAGAGCCTCAAAGCAGCCACAGTGGAGATGTGGTCCTCTGAGGATGGTCCTGGCTCTCCTGTGAGCATTTGGTCCCCTGGTGACATCAGTACCTTCCTGTGAGCCCTGGGTGCTCTTTACATCTCGATACCAAAGACATGAGTTTAATTCATGCACATCCTTCCTGAAATATTATAGCTACAGATGGGGCAAATACCAAATCCATGTAACAGTTATCGATCTAGAGAAAGGTTGGAAACACATGTTCTAAGAGACTAGAAAGTAGGTAGTTGGTTATGTCATGCTCCACACTGGGCCTGTGGAATAAAAGCTATCACAGTGGGGAAGACTAAGAGGGAACTTCTAAAATTGTGCCCTCCCCCAACCGGTCAATATAGTAAATGGCAAATAAAAACAATCCCCAATTGAGGGAGGTGGAGAAAAAAAAGACCCCTTCTTAAGAATCTAAGGTTGCAGGTAGGGTTGGTAACCTTCATTGTATTCCCATTCAGTTCATGGGTGTGGCCCCTGCAGATATCAGATGGATCCAAGAGAACAACTCTAGACAACTGCAAGCTCAGACAAGTGGTTGCCCTTGATGGTAGCCTATATGCCAGCTGCGGTATTTTTACTAGAGCAGATTAAAACAACCTCAGGGCATGGTAGGCAGCCACTGATTTGGCAGATATGTTCTGTTGTATTAGAATAAGGAAGGAAGATCACAGATGGTTTCACCCGTGCCGATCGGACAACCATAGACACTCAGAGAGCCCAGGGCTATATCAGCTCTCTGGCCTCCTTTCATAACAGTATCTAAGAGTTTGGAACTCACTGGATGTGCCACGGAGCTTCCCTTTGATCTATTGCCTTGGTGATGTTATATTGATAGGACCAAATGAGCAAGAGGTGCTGGCACACTGCAGGCATTGATAAGACACATGTTCCCCAGGTTAGCAGAGAAATCGTACCAAGATTCAAGTCCTGCCACCATCCCTAGAATGTTCATGGATCCAGTGGCCAGAGGCATGCATGTAGGCCTGGACATTGCCTACAAAGTAAAAGGGAACTTCCCTCATCTTGAACCTCCCTCCACAAATCAGAAAGCACAGCATCTGGTGGGTCTTTTCAGGTTTTTGTGAGAGCACATGCCACCCATGGTATTCTATGCTTTGATTCTTAGGCTGATGACATAACAGGCGACCAGCTTTGAGGGGGAACAGGACCACACAGGGCCTCTGCAACAGGTCCAGCCTGTGGTGCAAGGAGTTGTACCTCATGGGCTATAGGACTCAACAGAGCCTTTGCCATTGGAGGTGTCAGTGGTGGAGAGAGATGCCATCTGGAGTTTGTGGCAAGCTCCAGGAAATGGATCCCAGACAGTCCCTTGGATTTTAGCCAAAAGCTGTGTCACTTACAAAACAGAATCACATGTCTTTTCAAAACAACTCCTGTTTGTTACTGGCCACTTGGTGGAGATAGACTGGCTGGCCAGGTAACACCATGTGACCATCTGGCTGGAATTGCCCATCATGAGCTGGGTCCACTCAGAATCACTAACTCGTAGGCTGGGCAGGATGAGCAGCCATCCACAGCAAGATGGAAGGGGTCATCTAAGCTTAAGCAGGACTGGAGAGCACATGCCAGCTGAATGAACAGGAGTTGCAGACTGCCATGGCCTCCCCACTGTCACAGCAGGGTGCCTCCTAGCTCACACCTGGGCTTGTATGGGAGATGCTGTATGGCTAGCTGAAGGTGGGGAAAATGTCTGAACTTGGTTCATGGATGGGTCAGTTTGCTATGCAGCTGCAACCCAACATGGACTTTGGCCCCATTCAGGAGTGGCCTTGAAGGATAGCAGCAAGAGAAATGCCTCCCAGTGAGAAGAGCACTGGGCATTGCATCCAGCCATCTATAAAGCTGAGATTTCAGAGGTAGCCAGATGGATGGGTGGTATTTAAGTCTGAGGGGAATTTAGATTGGAGACAGGAGAAGAGAAGCAGTGAGTGTCAACTGTGGTCCCGATGACAACGGCTGTGGCAGAGTCTGTGGTCATCCCCTTAGGACAAAGAGCTAGCCAACATCCTAGAGCAGCTGCCTCCCATGGCATATGGAGAAGTGAAGCTGAGGATGCAAGCATGGGCTGTCACACGGGAGAGATGCCCTGGACCCCCTTCAAGGAAGGGCACGCTGTCCTGCTGTGCAGAACGTGGCCAACCACCTCTGTCGGCTCCTTCCTGGGTCAAGCTTTCCAGGGCAGCCCCAGGCAGTGACTGAGAAGTGAAGACCTGAATGTCTCTGCCCACTCTGAATCAACTCTGAGAGATGAGTCTTGATCCAAGCCCACCATTCAGTGGCCCTCAACCAAGGGTGATTGTACCCCCATCTCCTCCCAAAAGGTCTGACAATTTCTGGAGATAATTTTTGTTGTCATGACTTAGCAGGGTGCTGCTGGCACTTAGTGGGTGTAGGCCAGAGATGTTGCTAAATGTCCTACCATGCACAGCACAGCCCCCACAACTAAGAATTATCTGGCCCCAAATGTCAACCGGGCTGAGTCGAGAAACCCTGGGTTTACTAATGTAAGCTTCTTCCAGTCAGCCTCGAAATTCAAACTCTTTCTTCACCTAGCCCTGCATCCTCTTCATCCCTTTTACAGGCGTTGGTTCCAAATAAATATCTTGCACCCAAAACTCAGCCTCAGCATCTGCTTCCAGAGAACTCAAACTGGTATCAGGAAATCCCCATTTCCTACCACAGTGCTTGGCAAATGGCAGGCGGTCCATAAAAATCATGAACTCATGAATACCATCTAGGTTAAATACCAGACCCCCAACCTACACGTCAAAAAAATGCCAATCAGGAGACCAACTGGGAGTCAATAGAGGCTTTATTTTTCATGAATGGCATCCAATTAGAACACTACTGAGTAGTGAAGAAAATTGTTCTCATCTCCAGATCGGGATGTCCAAAGACGATGCTTCTTTCAACACTTTGTACAAACTGTTCTCTGCAGCCACAAGTGTCTTTGCTTAGGAAACTCAGCTCTCATGCTGCCTCCTTCATGGAACCCTGTGTTCCTGCTTTTCTTTTTTCCTTTCTTCTTTCCTTTTTTTTTTTTTTTTGAGACGGAGTCTCGCTGTTGTTACCCAGGCTGGAGTGCAGTGGTGGGATCTCAGCTCACTGCAACCTCTGCCTCCCGGGGTTCAAGGGTTTCTCTTGCCTCACCCTCCCAAGTAGCTGGGATTACAGACGCCACCACCACGCCCAGCTAATTTTTGGATTGTTTTAGTAGAGATGGGGTTTCACCATTTTGGCCAGGCTGGTCTCAAACTCCTGACCTCAGATGACCCGCCCACCTCAGCCTCCCAAAGTGCTGAGATTACAGGCATGAGCCACTGCACCCAGCCGTGTTCCTGCTTTTCTATTCCTGCCAATGACATTTAAGTTTATTCTCCTATGGTCCTGATACCACAAATACATACCTTAATTAATCATCTTGTCATAGGATAATTTTTGCTTATAAGTCTATCACCCAAATTGAACTGCAGTACTTTATAAGTCAAAGGCTATATTTTCATACTTGCACCTCTATTGCCTAGCACAGGGGGCTTATATATAGTAGACTTTCAAGACATGTTTTTAAATTGGAAGTCTATTTGACCAAACAAATAGATTAAATCAGAATCCCCATGTTAACTTTATCTACCAGGAGAGGGACCAGAAAGAGGATGAAACCCAAGTTGGAGCATCAGGGGAAGGGAGTTTGGTATTTTACCACACTGGGAAAAATAACCTCAGGGTAGTTAATTCTTTGTTTCCTTGAGGGAGGGGGACGGCAGGGATAAAGTGGGTGGGTGGTTAATAATTCATTGCTCTTGGAGAAATAACGGCAGTTTATCACCCAGTCAGATCTGTCCTCAGAACCTTAGATTTACAAAATTGCAATTGTTAACATTATTCAGGCCAAGTTTGGCCCCCATTCTTCCTATGTAATCTGAATAGTTTGTAAAGTCTGTTTCAACAGAGGGAGAGGGATGGTGAGGAGATATGATATTTTGAAGCAAAGTTTCAAACCTTTGGACCAGGTTGATGGGGAGAGGAAGAGATTGAGATGGGGGTGGTAAGGGAGAGAGGGAGGCAGAGAGGGAGAGAGAGAGGGAGGGAGGGAGAGAGAGAGAAGGAGGGAGGGAGAGAGAGGGAGAGAGGGAGGGAGGGAGAAAAAGAGAGAGGCCCATAGTCTTTCCTACCCCCAACCCACTCCCCATCCTTCTAATCAAGCACACATTGAAAATAGAATTCTGCAAGATCCTAATTAACATAATTGAGGAGACACAAAGAATCCTTCAGCCGTCCTGAGAGAACAAGCTGACATTTTGCCAGTCCCTTCGAGGCCAAGACCACCTCCGCTCTGGTCTCCTCTGGCTTGTTGGCACACCTGCATCACCACCAACACACGAATAAATCTCCCCAGTGGGAGCGCCCTGATTGACTCAGATGGGTTCCCTCGTTTGCCTGGTTTTACTCCACCTACATCTGTGTCAGAATCATTAAAGCCATTTCAATGCACCAAGCCGGACTCTTCCACTCTCTACACCGTTGCAGGAGCCAGTCACCTTCCAGGAGTCATCTCTCCTCATCAGCCCTGACCATTCCTTCTGGTGTCCCAAGATAGTACCTGAATTACTTACCTAGAGCCGTCTGTGTGCCAGGCTTCACGGGAGCAAATAGTTTCCATCTACTCCTCACAGCAACTCTGTGAGCTCAGCATCCTTATCCCATTCCCCAGCTGAGGGTCCTCTGCCACCCAGAAGCCAATCACCTCGCCCTCCTGGTGAATGTCTCAAGTAACAGCTCTTTCTGCTTTTCTGTCTGAAACCATCATTCCACATGATAAGGGTGATTTGAAAAGGGGAGGAATTAAAGCCATGTTAGCCAAAAAGATAATCACAAGAACTTAGAATGTTTTATCTGAAGGAGAGAAGACTCGGGGGATATAAATATTCAAAGGGCTATTGGGTGCAAGAGTTTGGGGGCAGTTCTATGTGGCCCCAAGGACCAATAGAGGAAGACACAGGGAGATGGATTTCAGGTCAGCATAAGTAGGAACTTCCTTACAGAATAGATGGAGTACATGATCTGGAGAAATACCTACCCCCATCGTGAGACATGCAAGCTAGGCTGGCTGTGCAGAGATAGTCCAATTCCCTGCCACCGGCTCATACTCAAGGCCCTTTCTGGTTCTCAGATTTAGTTCCTTGGAGGTTCTTCATAATTCTCTGCCATAACCCAAGGGTTGGCAAGGTATGGCCCACATGCCAAGTCTGGTTCACTGCCTCTTTTTGTAAGCAAGGTTTCATTGGGACACAGCTGGGGGAGTCCTTTGTGGATTGTCCAGTGTAACAGCATTGCTGAGCAGTTGTGATGGAGACCCTGCAGCCACAAAGCTACAAGTATTCACGATTGGGCCCTTTGTAGAACGAGTTTGCTGACCCTTGCAGTAAGTGATTTTTCTGGGAAACTGTTGAGTCTGCCAGTTTCCAAAGGGAAAATTGAATAGAGCTGTTGGATCTTTGAAGCTGGGAGTGCGGATTCCCCTGAAAATGATTGAAAACATGGTTTGCTTGTTTTTTTTTCTCCCTCCAAGAGAACCTGAGACAGGTGATTATTCTTGTTCCCTCTAATTCAATTCCTTTTCTCATTTCTTCTTATTATACTCTGAGCTAGCAGCACAGCCTCATCCTGGCAGATGTTTGCACAGATAGGCCACTGAGCTAAACTTTTTGTTTCCTAGAGGTTAGACACAGACAATGGGATGATTTTTTAAATGTTTTTTGCTGTTGTTGTTTAAATCTGAAAAAAATTAGCTCTAATGGAAAGAGATGGCCAGAGATCCAGGTAGTTGCCTGAGAATGATGACTGGGCAGAAACAAAGAATTAGTTTGATGACCCCTCATGGCTTGAATGTACCTTGAAGGTATGAACTCATGGAGCCCACACTAAGAATTGGGCAGTAATACTGTAACCATGGGACCAGCTCAAGCCAATTAGTCATTGCTTAAGTTGCTATAGATAAGGTAGAGCAAAGACTGCAAGTCATGTGGCTTGGGCATGCTCAATGGGAAAAAGCCTTAACCTTCTAATTGTTAACATGACCAGCCTGGCTGAGCGGCTGCATTAGCATCACCTGGGACTAGTTAGGAACGTCATAAAAGCTTGACTCATCCCAGATCGGGGAGACAGCTTTGAGTGTCGCCTCCTGTCTCCTTACCAGTTGACTCACAATAAAATTGAGCAGTGAGTCCATTGCTTGGTCACAGTCTAGCACAGACAGGCCTTGGCAAATAGTAGATATTGTGGGTTGAATCACATTCCTAAAAAGATAAGTTGATATCCTAACCCTCAGTATCTGTAAATCTGACCTTATTTGGAAACAGGGACTTGGCAGATGTAGTCAAGTTAAGATGGGGCCATACTGGATTAAGGTGGGCTCAAATTCTATGACTCGGGTCCTTATAAAATGAGGGAAATTTGAGATAGATACACAGAGATAAAAATGATATGTGAAGAGACAGAGAGGCCAGGTACAGTGGCTTATGCCAGTAATCCCAGCACTTTGAGAGGCTGAAGTGGGAGAATCACTTGAAGATAGGAGTTAAGACCACCTGGGCAACATAGTGAGATCCCATTTCTACAAAAAAATTTAAGAGACTGAGAGACACACAGGGAAGATGGTATGAAGGAGGAATATATTGATGTAATGCATCTGCATGCCAAAAAACCCAAGAGATTTCCAGCAACCACCAGAAGCTAGGAAGAGATAAGGAAGACTTCTTCTCTAGAGCCTTCAGAGGGAGCATGTCCACACCTTGAATATGCAATCCTACCCTCCAGAACCATGAGACAGTACATTTCTGTTGTTTCAAACCACTCATTTTGTGGCACTTTGTTAGGACAGCACTAGGAAACTAATACAGTAAGTGACTGATATATGTTTGCTGAGTGATCAAATGGGTGGATGGATGAATGATAAATGAATTAGTAAAAAACACCAGTGCAGAGGGGTTTAGAGCCAGGTCTATATTTGAAGAACCTATAGGTGAACTGAGACAAAGCAGAAGCAGTCATTTGTGAAGGAGGCAGATCTTGAGTGTTTGCAGAGAACTTCTCCACCACCCACTGGCAATAACATAGGAAGGGCAGCATTAAAGACTTAGCACCCAGGCAGGAAGCTAGAGAATTGCCAGCTTGGGCACAAACAGAGAAATTGGCTCTGCAATGCCAGGCCTCTGAGACTGCATGGGGAACAATGCCTTGTCTTGGAATTCTGAAGGCAGAACCACCATCTAAGCCACACAGGATAATCATTGCATGGGATAATTGTTGCATCCCTGGTGTATGGCTAAGGGTGAGTGGACAGGACTCAGGGACAGACAAGACTGTCTGATCTACTCTCAAAAGCCACTAAGGGCAGGCAAGGAAAGTCCAGCACTTGGTAGGACTGGTGCGGACCCCAGGGTGGGTCCTATACTTTGGAGGAAAGTCAGATGCAGGGAAAGATATCAGGCCCATGAGTCAGGGGTGGGGAGGAGTAAGGAGTCAGGAGATGGGAGAGAGAGAACAAGACAGCGTGATAAGAAAATCAGAAATGAGAAAAAGGCTTCAAGTCTCAGCCTTGAGCAAAGTTAGGGTGATCCAAGCGCCTTGCATGGAGCAGCAAAAACGTGCCACTTACTGTGCCTCACAGGCTTTGTCTCCCATACTTTCCATGTGTCTGCAGGGAAAAATAACCATCTACAATTCAGAGTTAAAGAAACTGAGGCTCAGAGAGGCAAAGTAGCTTCCCAGGGCATGTGGTTAGGATGCAATAGAGACTGTCACTTCTATCTGATTCAAAATCCCATAGCATGACCTCTATGCCCCGTGCTTCTCTTAAGTCAGAGGATATCAGCTACCTGCCCCCAAAAGTCTCCCCTGGACATGGCAGGAATGACTCTCTATTGAGCAATAAAAGACTTTCTAGTGAGAGCTAAGGGCATCTGATTATTGCCTGCCTAAGGAGCGTTTTACATATGTTTTTCCTAATCACCACTTTCCCCCATGAAATTTTAATACCAAAAACATATTCTATAGTCCTTCACATACTCTATGTGTGTATATGTGCTCTATACGCAAAAAGAGTAAGATACTTTCTTTCCTCAAGAACCAATTTTTGTACCACCACCATCCCCTGGCACCATGTTGAGACTGCATGGATTAGAAGATATTAACCGCATCTTCCTGTGTAATGCAGATCACTCTGAGTGACCTTTTGCATCACAACAGCCTTATTTAATGAGATGGGAAAGCTCACTAACCTGCTAAAACCTTCCATGAATTGGGTCATGACATGCAAAGAAAAGCAGCTGCTCTGTTGGAAACAGGGATTTCTGAATACCAGCTTTGCCAGGTCTGTGTACACCTGCATGTGCGTGTGTGTGTGTGGATGTATGTGTGTGTGATCTCATTGTATCTTCCCAATAATGCTATGAGGTCGAATTGTCTGTTCAACGTTACTCAGCCAATGAGAGTCAAAGTCGTAATTTGAATCCAAACTCTGTGACTCCACGTAGCTCTTGGCCATCACACGCTATGTGGGAAATTATTCTCTCTTGCTGAGCTTCAGTGTCTTTGTCTGCAGAGTAAGCTGAAAATAAAGACCAGTTCCCAGGACATTAAGTGAGAAAATGTATCTGCTATAATTTTATATTGGAGGAGGTCAGGGATGGGGGAACTCCCAACAGTTCCCTTACTGACCCTGTGCCTTGACCATAGCTGAGCTTCCAGAGGAATTGCCTGAAGCAAGCTGAGGCCATTACATTCCTTGCTGGGAACTTGAACCTTTAAGACAATAAGCCAGGGACTAAAGTTGGCTTAGCTAAGTCAAGCTTAGTTAGCTTAGCACTGGGGGCCGTGCTCTGGAGTAAGGATGGCTGAGGTTTCCAAGCTGGCCATTTGCCTGCCTCCTCGCAGACTCTTCTCTTCTGCAATACTCTGTATTGCAGGCAGCTGCATACCCCAGCGCCCTTGCCAGCTGCCTTCTGGGTAGGCTCAGGCAGTGGGAAGCTCAGGCAGAAGACTGGTGGGCAAGGGGAGGGAAGAACCAGGTATTTCTCCCACCTTTCTGTTCCCTTTGGTGTCTTCAGCAGTGACTTTGTCTCTTTTCAGTAGCTTCAATGCCAAGTTAGAGTAACCCTCTCACCCCGATGTCCTAGCACCTGATGAGACAGCCCTATCATAGTTCCAGCTCTTAGTACAGAACCCCACTTGTGAATTTGAGTATCACCTTCTCCCAATGAAATGAAAACATTTAGCCCCAGAAGTAGGCTTTTTGCTACTGCTAATCTGGGTGACGTTGCTGTCCTCTGTTTGGATTTTTCAGTTATTCCATCTCCTGTGTAACCACTTCTCTGTATTAAATGCCATCTACTCAAAAGACCTAGAATAGTTTTGGTTCACTAAGTTTGACTCTGACTGATGCAGTCCCAAAGGGCGCAAAGTTCCTACCCTCCTGTGTCTTAGATGTTCTTTGTTTCTCTGAACTGCCCTAGTATTCTTCCAGTAAATCTCACCCACCACACATGCACATGTGCACACATATACATACGTTTTTAAAAAGTTAGTTACAGTTAGAACTGGTTTTCATTTTTTTGCCTCCGGTAGAACCTTGACTAATTCAGTGCATAATCTATGCTCTGTAAACTATAAAGCAATTTGCAAATAAGCACCTATATGGTAGGTGCTCAGTAGATGTTTGACGAGTATTGAATTGTGCTCATTAGACCCTGGCTGATGTATACATATACATGTAGACGACAGAATTGGAGTATTAATTTGTATTTCATCTTCACCATTACAGATAGTTTGCTCTTCTCTGTTACAGCTTGATTTCCTTGCCTAAAGGTTTTATTTGTGGCTATGTCAAAAGCTGAAGAAACTTTAGACACACACAGTCACTCCTCCTGCCTCTTAGGGGAACTGTGCAGGCTGTTGGCAGAAGGAGAAGATATGGAGACAAACGTAAGAATTAAATAGTAACCTTTGGACCCGGTCCAAAAGGGAACAAGAGATTCCCTGGAGACTAAATAAAAAGGAAGAATCCTTAGGGATTTCCAAGGAGAGTGGAATCTTGAGGTTTATGTCCCCATAGCTCCCTGCACAGGGAGTTGCTGCAGGATGTCAAGGGAAACTGACCATGTCTCGCCTTGATACGATCTCCAAATCCAGGTGCATCCTTACCCAAAACAGGAGGAGGAGAATGAAGAAACATGATCTCAGCGGTTGAAATGCTTCTCCTTATTTCAAAGAATCCTAGAGCTGGATATGCCTTCTGAAAACTTTAGGGTTGAATGACTTCATTTCATACATGAAGAGGCTGAGGCTCAGGTTTAAGAAGACAGCCCGATGTCACCTGCCGATTAGCAGCAAAGCTATGCCTCCCACTCTGCCTCTTGCCTCGAGATCTGGTGTTGTTGAGTGCCTGGAATTCGCCACAGTGCAATGTGGTTAGAATAATCCAGTCTCTTTTTTCCAAACCTTCTGGTAAATATTAGTCATTGTGCCTTTAGAAAGAATCATTTTGGTCAAGTTACATTTACTTCAGTCATGCTGTAAGGATGAAGCTATTAGAGGAGAAGGGGTATGCATGGAGCAGGGGCTGCAGTAGGCAAAACAAGGCTGGGCAGGGCCTGGGGGATGCTACAGAGGATACAGAGCTCTGAGAGACAGTGCAAGGGAAGTTACAGTGAAAAAGACAAAGCAAAACAGAAGTAGGATTCGAGGTCTTAGGCTCTCATCCCAGCCTCGCCATGTACAAGCTGTCTTCGCAGAAAGTATTCCTCCTTTCTGAGGGTCAGCTTCCACATCGGTACAATCTGCCTTCTTCCTGGGGTGCTGTGAAAACCACGTGGGTGGCCAGGTGTAGTGGTTTATGTTTTTAATCCCAGCACTTTGGGAGGCCAAGGTGGGAGGATTATTTGAGGTCAGGAGTTGAAGGCTGCAGTGAGCTCTGATCCTGCCAGTGCACTCTAGCCTGAGCAACAGAACAAGACACTGTCTCTAAAAAAAGTTAAACAAATTTTTAAAAATTAAAAAAAAAAAATCACATGGAGTGGTGGAAAGCCCCAGGTAAACGTGCAGATTAGTTACTCTAGGGGGGAAAAGCAGAGCAGATCCACAGGGCTGCCACTCTTCCACCAGCACACAAGCCCAGCTGTTGCAGGGAGGCAGCTTCCAGTGGACGAAGTCTCTCTACATAAGAAGCTGAGGCTTCAGCAACAAGCCCAGTTGACGTTTTCTGTTCTCACCCACTGACCTGCCCATGGTACTCAGGGGCCCTCTGATATGGAATGGAGCTCTGCACCCCTATCCTCTGGTGAGTGGAAAGAATGCTTGGGCCCAGCAGAGCTCATGAATAGAGGGGAAATCCACTTGCTGTTGAATATGGTCCAGCTCAGTCTTGACCTTAATAGAAAAACTTTAAAAGCTTGAGAATTAAATAGGTTTTGCTCCCAAAGATGTTTTTAGGCCAAAAGTAGCAACAACGTCCATGAAGCTCCTACTGTGTGTCAACCCATGTCAGTGCTCCTTGGCGTAGTTCATTCCATTTGATTCTCATAACAAACTTCCACATAGGTGGTAACATCATTCACAACTTACAGATGAGGAAATCAACACAGAAGCATTAATATGTTTAGTGAAGCAATTAATTAATAGCAAAACTGAGATTGGTGCTGCGTGCATGCATTATGATAAACCATTTATTATGTGTGTGTCATGAGGCAGGCACCATGTTCAGTGCATTTATGCACTGTCTTATTTTCCCCTGAAAACAGCTCCATCAGATGGACACATTGTTACTGCCATTTTACTGACAGGATAGCTGAAGCTCATAGAGGTGAAATAACTTGACCAATGTCACACAGCCAGATCTTATTAAGGCTGATTCTGCAGTTTAAATATTACAGTGAAGCAGCCCCCGGTTTGTATAACTCCAGCTTGTCTTTGCTATGAGCAGAGAAAGTGATCAACAGGGCAGAGACAGTGTGAGTTCAGGTAACACCACTCTCAAATCCAATCTGGTTTTCTTTCTTAGGGCATAGCAATGCAAATACTGATCCAAATATGAACGCTTCTCATTTTATCTTCCTTCCCCTGGTGAGGGGCTGTGAGAAGCACAGCCATCCTTGCAAGGGAGACTAGGAAGAACAGAAGTCTCATCTTTCTGTTTCCTTCCCAAGCAAAGTCACTCTTTGGGAGAGAGCTTCCAAACATCCATGCACAGCCACTTCAATTGTCTGCTTAATATATGGATAGTGTCCTCCTATCAATAATTTACAGCCCCTTCTTAAATGTTCAAGACAACAAGGTTGTAAAATCTGGCTCTAAGACTCAAATTTCTCAACAACACATCTTTCGTGCTTTGGGCCCATTTTGTTGTTTAGCATATACCGTATGTTGCAGATTTCCACATACTTCTAGAAAATTTCCATCAGCATTGTCCAGCAGCATATGTCATGATGGAAATGTTCTAGTTTGTGTTGTCCAGCATGATAGCCCTAGCCCCATGTGGTCACTGAGCACTTGAAAAGTGTCTAGGACAACTGAGGAATTGAATTTTTAATTCGATTTTAATTAAATTTAAAAAGCCACATGTGACTAATGGCTACAGTATTGGACAGCACGGATCTAGATAATTACTAAGAAAATATCAGCCTGGTTACTTATGTATACTCTTATTTTATTGTAAACACAGGATGATTTCAGTTTGTTTATCCAATGGGTTTAACTCTTGGCCCCAGTATTTTGCACTGCAGGGATTCACAGTTGTATCAACACTCCATGCATAAAATTAAGTTCAAGAAAGAGGCCATGTGTTTGCTTATTAGCATTACATTGAAAAAAAAAAAAAACTCCAAGAGTAATAATTAAAAGATTAAACACTCAGCAATGCAAACAGTCTTGCAAGCATTTACTACCTGCTTGCTACCCAGCAGTGTGAACGTTTTAAAAAAGGAATATAATTATCACGTTGCTTTCATTGGCTTCGTCTACAGAAATGCAGCCTGTCTGCTATGGATGTGGCTAGAGTAGTTTCTGTATCTCACCAAGCTGCTTGCGCCTTGCGAGCAAGTTCTCTCTGGTCAATAGTTCTTGGCTCCCTTTCCTTCACTTATACTTGTGCTTTTTATATGTACCCTTTATGTTGTTCAGGAAGTATTTATTCTTTTTAATGATAATGATCTTCACAGGAAGCACTGGTAACTGACATCACAATACCTCTCTCTGGAGTTGCCTCCTTTCTAATTCCTAAAGGGGAAATTCCATGGCTACCGCAATATTTAAAAAACCCTGATTCCTGAGCTCCATCAAGGGATCTGGGTCAGAATGATCACAGCAGGGCCCGGAAAGCTGCGCTTCTACAAGGCTCCCATGTGATGCTGATCTGCAGCCAGATGTGGGAAACACTGACCCAAATCTTCCTTTGACAAAAGCTTTCAGGGGCAGGGGCAGCCTATGAAAAGTGTTGCCACAGCCACAGGGGTCTATAGACCTCACCATTATCATTGCACTGACATCTGCCAGCAATTCATGTCCTGATGCTAAGCATTTAAAAGCTATCTCCACAATGATCTGGTGAGATAGGGGTTTTCATTCCATGAAGAATTTAAGCTTAGAGAAATTAAGACCCTTTCATTCCACACCTATTCAACAAATATGCATTATGTACCTTGTCTATGCCAGGTGGCGTTCTAGGACATAGAGGTTTAGCAGGGAATAAAACACACAGACATCTTTATTCTCAAAGAGCTTGCATTGTCATGCAATGCAAGACAGAAGATAAAAGAATTAAAAAGTCGATATGTCAGATGACCACCTCAAGCAGGGTAAAGGAGTGATGCAGGGCACTCAGCAACCTTCCCTGATCAAGTGGCCTTTTGAGCAGAGATCTGAAGGAGTGGAATATGTCTTCTTCCATGAAGGATGTCGGGAAAGAACACCTCAGGCAATGGGAAAGAGCCCTGAGGCAAGAGAGAAATTTGCTTAGAGCCACAAAGGTGATAAATGACAGAGCTAGGGTTTGATCCAGGTCTTTTTGATGCCCAAGTTCAAGGTATTCTTTTGGCATCATCTTGCTGGCTCACCGTGCTAGCAATTTTGTTGCTAAGTGATGTTGGACAGCCAGCTTATTCTTTTTTCTCATCTGCGGAAAAAAAAAGACTTTGGCTATCATGAGAAAAGTCCATTATATGTCAAGCAGAGGCTTCGGCACACATGAGACTGTTTATTCCTCCAGTGCAGTGAGGTAGGCATTGTCATCATCCTTATTTTACAACTGAGAAAACTGAGACATGGAGGAGGAAACTGGCTTGGCCAAAGTTTCCTCGTTACGATGAGGCAGAAACAGAATTTTAATCCAAATCATTTAAGCGGCATCTGCCACGGTCACTCATTCCCACTAGCACATTCTCTGCTGCTATCCATTACTTAATAGTCAAAGTTAGTAGAGTTCAGGGTGGACAGCTCTGGGCTGCGATCTATAAGTACACCTTGGTGGCTGAATTGGTCTTAAAATAAGATAGAAAGTCCGATGAGAACACATGGACCCAGGAAGGGGAACATCACACACCGGGGCCTGTTGTGGGGTGGGGGGAGGGGGGAGGGATAGCATTAGGAGACATACCTAATGTTAAATGACAAGTTAATGGGTGCAGCACACCAACATGGCACATGTATACATATGTAACAAACCTGCACGTTGTACACATGTACCCTAGAACTTAAAGTATAATTAAAAAATATATATATACACATATATAAAAGAAAGTCCCAACCCCTGTTGAATGAGAAATCGACAGAATTCTCCATAGCAGGTACCCTCTTCCTATTGGCTTTCAAAGGAAAAAAGAGACTCTTTCACTGAGGCATATGACAGCTGACATGTAAGAACATTGTAGTTCCAAATTGCAGAATTATTAAATCCATTAGAATAATTATAATTGAGAATTTACTTAAAAGCCCATAATGACTTTTTATACAGCCTTGAGCGCCTTCTCCCATCTCTGTCATCCTTTCTCCTCCCTCCCAGATACAATCCTCTGAGACCCTGAGACCCCAGTGAGAGCCTTTGTTCTGTCTTCATCAGCATCCTCTGAGTGCACAGTCTTATAGGCATTATGAAAAACATCCTGCAGAAGAAGAAAAATAGACTGCATTGTCTTGCTTCAGTCATAGGTTGCATTTTCTTAGCTCATTTGGAGAGAAAGATGCTGGAGCTAAAAGCCCTGTTTACCTGGTGACCTGCAATCCCAAAGGGCCCAAGGTTCCTACCCTCCTGTGTCTTAGATGTTCTTTGTTTGCGTCTCTGAACTGTGCTAGTATTCTTCCAGTAAATCTCATCCACCACACATGCGCATGCACACACACATACACACACATACATGTTTTTAAAAAGTGACAATTAGAACTGGTTTTCATTGTTTTTTTGCCACCAGTAAAATCTTGGCTATTTCAGTGCAAATCTATGCTCTGTAAACTATAAAGCTATTTGCAAATAAGCACCTATATGGCAGGTGCTCAACAGATGTTTGATGAGTATTGAATTGTGCTCATTAGCCCCTGACTGATGTATACATACCCATGTAGATGACAGAATTGGAGTATTAATTTGTATTTCACCTTGACCATTACAGATAGTTTGCTTTTCTCTACTACAGCTTGATTTCCTTGCCTAAAGATTTTATTTGTGGCTGTGTCAAAAGCTGAAGAAACTTTAGGCACACACAGTCACCCCTCCTGCCTCTTAAGGGAACTGTGCAAGCTGTTGGCAGTAGTCTTGCATGACTTAACTACAGTGCCCCATTAAGAAGCTTCTTCTCCAGACAGGGACTCATTCTCCCTTCTAGGCTCCTACAGCTTCTACACATGACTTCAAGTTTTTTTTTTTCATATCACTGTTCATTTTCTACATCTGCATGTCAGTCTCCCTTAGGAAAGGCAGTTTATCTCTCCCAGTGTTTAATGTAAAGCAACACAGAGCTTAAAAAATAATTGCAGAATAAATTAATAGATAAATGATTGAATGAATAAATCCATGTATATATTGCTACCACTGACTCTTTTTTTGACATGAGAACCCAAGTGCTCTAAGATCTCTACAGAAATATAAAAATGCAGAAGAGATCAAAACAGGCAAAGGTCCTCAGGGAGCTTCCAGTCTAGTGGAGAAGACAATAGAGAATGACCATTTCAGATAATAATGTTTCCTACAAAAAATTAAAAATAGACTAGTATAACAAAGTCAAGAGACCCTGAGAGGGTGGTATTACAGTAGCCAGGAAAGGTGTATCAGAGGTAACTAGCCACTTACGCAACTCCCCACTCTATTCATTTTTAGAACCCTTATTTTATTCTCAGCAATAATGTACCCAGGATAATACCATATTTCCCAGCCTCTCCTGCAGCTAAGAGTAGATAATCTAATTGTAATATTTTGAAGCTGGATTTCCTAGAAAGCTCCTTAAGAGAAGAAACAGATGGCTAAAGGGTGGATACTATTTCGACTCTCCTTATTTTCTACCCATCTGGAATGTATAGATGATGGGTGGAGCCCCAGCAGCCTTCCTTAAATTTAAGGATGAAAACAATCCCCCACCATCAATGGGGGAAGGAGTGATAGAACAAGCCTTGGTCCTTAATGACCTCATTAAGCATCGATTCCAGAGCTCTGCTGCCTTCTCTGGATGCCCTTAATGTGAGTGAATAAACCCTTTGTGTAGTAACCAAGGTTGTTGTATTTCTGTTACTAGCAAGAGACAGTCCCTAACAAACACAGAGACCCCTTTGAAGAGGTAACATCTCAGCTGAGACCTATAAAATAGGAAAGAATGAACCATGGAAATACAAGGGAAAGGAGTATTTTCGACAAAAGAACAGCAATTGCCAAGGTTCTGAAGCCAGAAAGGCAATGTGCTGGGTTCTAGATATGGAAAGAACCATCATGAGGGAGGGAGATGGTGGGAGATGTAATTGGAGTGGGGGACCAATTTCATCACAGCTCCTAGCACAATTTCTAGGGCATAGCAGGGGCTTAGTTACTTTTTGGTGAAGAAATGAAGGAAAGAAGGTGTGGATGTAGGAAGGAAGGAAAGAACACATTACTAAAGATGGTGTATTTTATTCTTCCTACCTCCTTTTTCAACTCCTCCGGTGAACAATGACCAGACAGTGATGGGACATACGAAAGTGCTCAGAATCTCTCTGAAGTGGGAATGAACAACTGTCCTCAGGATTTCCTTGAATTTCCCAGGATCTCATCCTGCTGGGCCCAGACTCCTATCTGTCGCCAGTGTTGAAAGTTCCTTTGCATGGCTAAGATTTTAGTTTTCATTAGTCACCCCTTTCCACATGTGGCCAGTGTGTTTGTTCAGTGCACTTTGCAGAGTTATATAGCCTGGGTTCCAATCCTGGCCCTGACAGACACAAGATGTGTGACTCTGAGTCTTTTTTTTTTCTTTTTTTTTTCTTTTTTTTTTTTAGAGACAGAGACTTGCTCTGTTGCCCAGGCTGGAGTGCAGTGGTGCGATCTCGGCTCACTGCAAGCTCTGCCTCCTGGGTTCACGCCATTCTCCTGCTTCAGCCTCCCAAGTAGCTGGGACTACAGGTGCCTGCCACCACGCCTGGCTAATTTTTTGTATTTTTGGTAGAGACGGGGTTTCACCATGTTAGCCAGGATGGTCTTAATCTCCTGACCTCGTGATCTGCCCGCCTCAGCCCCCCAGAGTGCTGGGATTACAGGCGTGAGCCACCGCAACTGGCCGACTCTGAGTCTTTAACTTATTTCTGCCTCAATTTCCTCTTCTGTAAAATGATGCTCATCCTCTTTGAGTGAGTCAGAAGGTCAAATGAGAGATGCAGATGAAGCACTTCGTGCAGTTCCTTTCCTGTCTGCTCAGGGGATTGGAAGAAAAAAGGACAGAAGACTAACAGCAAGGAGGTCTGGGGAAGAGGCATGCACATGTGGGAGCAGCCCCGAGTGGGAGGGCCGTTTTTCCCCCAAAATCAAAGGCCACCAGAAAGTGCCCAGCAAGGAAGAACAGGGAGGCCTAATGATGCATGCATTTGACCCCAGCCGGCCCCAATCTGTCCACCCCATTGCTAACACAGATGATGCCTGAATGAAGAAGTCCTGGTGGCAGGGCTAGAGGCCATGCATGGACCCAACAGGGCAGGCTCCACAGCTGATCTAGCCGCAGCAACTGCCAAGAGTCCAGCCTGCCAGAAAGAGAGACCAATGCTGAACCCCCCACATGGCAGCCCTCTTGGAAGATACCCACTGGCCACTTAGTGGCAAAGTGACAATCTGAGACACTTTCAGTACTGGAAGGTGCAGTGGTTAATTTTAATAGGAATAGGCATATGTTCCAGGTATGCCTTTGCCTCTCCTGCCAACAAAGGCTCATCTACACCATTATCCTAGGGCTTCCAGAATGTTCTGTTCACTAGCACAAGCACTCACATAACATTGTGTCAGACGAAGGGACCCCACTTTACAGCCAAGGCGGGGGGGGGCCAGGAATGAGCCTGATGCTGAGGTATGCTGGTTTATCATGTACTGTATCACCCAGAGCTGTCAGCCTGAGAGATCTGTGGAATAGACTACCCAAGAGCTCATAGAAACCCTTCAGAAATCATGACATTATGAGAATAGAGCACCATCCTCCAGAATGCAGGGTATGTTTAAATCAAAGCCCTTTATACGTGGCTGTGTCCCCAGCAGGAAGAACATAAGGACCCTGGAGCCAAGGAGAGAAAAGAAGTGGCCTCTCTGGCCATCACTCCCAGTGACCACATGGAGAACATGCGCTTCCTGTCTGTACATCTCTACTCTGCAGAGATGGTGGCCCTGGCTCCCAAAGGGAGAAGACTACTTCTAAGGGACACAACAGGAGTCATATGGAACTATAAGCTAGTGCCCCTCATGCTCAGGGACCATCTTATGGGGTTATGGACTTTGATAGCTAGGAGATGAAGTGTTGCTGCTACACAATGTGTGTGGGAAGGAGGGGGATATGTTTGATCCACTTATGCACCTCTCCTTTTGATACTTCTTTTTTTAAAATTTTGACTGTAAATAGGCAAGTGTGGCAACCCCACCCTGAGAAAAGCATGGTGACTTGAGTGTCAGAGTTTTCTGGTATAAGGACAGGCAAGTAAGCCACTAAGCCCAACAGGTGCTGGCTGAGGGTGAGTAGAATCTAGAACAGTTAATGGAGGAGGGAGGCATGGTCTACCATTTGCAGCCCATGACAAGTTGCAGTGTTGGGGCTATAGTGCCTTCCACAAATGTCCACTGGTACATTTGCCCAGCAAGAGAGGCCACTGGAACCCTGAGGAGAGAGTCCTTACATGAGCTGGACAGGAAAGGCCTCTGGATGGAAAAGCCTCTATGAAGAAATGAGCTTGAGCATTGTAAGGATTTGGCTGTGGAGTTTGAAATACAGTCCAGATCTTTTCCAGAACTCATGACCTTAGTCCATTCTCATGTTACTATAAAGAAATACCTGGGACTGGGTAATTTTTAAAGAAAATAAGTTTAATTGGCTCATGCTTCCACAGGCTGTACAGGAAGTGTGATGCTAGCATCTGCTCAACTTCTGCGGGAGGCCTCAGGAAACTTACAATCATGGCAGAAGGCCACAGAGGAGCACACACGTCACATGGCCAGAGTAGGAGCAAGTGGTGGGGGATGCCACACACTTTCAAACAATCAGATCTCATGAGAATTCACTCACTTTGGGGATGACAGCCTCAAGGGCATGGTGCTAAACCATTCATGAGAAACTTTCCCCACGATCCAATCACCTCCCACTAGGCCCCACCTCCAATATTGGGGATTACAATTGAACATGAGATTTGAGTGGGGACACAGATTCAAACAATATCAGCCTTATACTCCCACTGCTGATGAACAGCCCTCAGTGTCAGTTCCTACAAGGGTTGCCTTAGCTGACGAAAGCCACCTCACCCAAGGTCATGCCTCCTTCCAAGAAAAGCCTGGAAGTAAGGACTCATCCATGCTGAGACACAGAAAGGCTCAGTCCTCACCCTTTCACTCCAAACAACTCTGCAGGGCTACTCCAGCTCCAGAGCTTCCCAGGCTGTCACCTGAGACTTTTTTAGGGACATCATCACAGCTTGACTTCCCCTTCTGCCCAATCCGGCTTGCTTCTCCTTCCATCCACAGATGTTGGTCCCAATGACACCCCTTAATAAATGCCCCACATGGTAAGTTCCACCTTAGAGACTGTTTCCTGGGGAAGCTGACTTCACAGGTCACCTCACAGAGCTGTGATATGAATCAGTCACTCACTAAATCTATGACTTAAATCACAGACTTAGTCACTCACTAAGTCTATGGAAATAGACTCTGGAGGAAGCCCTTTCCAACTGGCTGAATAAATTTTTATTGAAAGGGAGGCATTTTGTGCAAGAGGGGTTCCTTTTGAGTCCTGCTTCATCTAACATTCTTTTCACTCATCCTCACACTTGCAGACTAGAAAATCATGGGCCGTGCCCCTGGACACCCTTGCTCAGAGGATTCAACCACCAGACTTGCAAGCCCCACCCAACCCACCTCAGGTCACCTGCCATCCCGTGGTGACCTCCAGTCTCAGGGACTTTATACTTAGAGTTTCTCCTGCTTGGAAGGATTTCCCCAGACAGCCTGGGGCTCACTCCCTTACTTATGTCAGTTCCCACTGTTCAAGTGTCACCTGGTCAAAGAGGCCTTTCCTGTCCAGTTCACATACAATATTCCCATCACTACTCCCACTCCCACAGTCACCACCCTGCTTATTAGGCAACCTTATTTTTCTCCATAGCTCTTGATTTGTTTAGTGTCTGTCTCCTACCACTGGACCAGCTCCCTGAGGGAGGAGTTTTGTTGTTTAATTGCTGTGCATCCACTTCTACTATAAAGCCCAGCACACAGTAGGGGCTCAGTGAATGCTTCTCAAGTGAACAAATGAGTCATCTAGGATTCCCAAGACACGTTACTAGTTGTGAGGGCTTCCCATCCCAAGAGCATACCCTTGTATTAACCAAGGTTGTTGGATTTCTATTACTAGCAAAAGACAGCTCCTAGGCAGGGCACAGTGGCTCATGCCTGTAATCCTAGCACTTTGGGAGGCCGAGGCGGGCAGATCACCTGACAGGGTCTTGCTCTGTTGCTCAGGCTGGAGTGTAGTGGTGCGATTATAGCTCACTATAACCTCAAACTCCCGGGCTCAAGCTCTCCTCCTGCCTCAGCCTCCCAAGTTGCTAGGATTACAGCCTGTCCCACTGGTGGGAGGACCCATCACCACAGGGGTTGTCCACCTGGCCAACATGGTGAAACCCTGTCTCTATTAAGAATACAAAAATTGGCTGGGTGTGGTGGCCCACACCTGTAATCCCAGCACTTTGGGAGGCCGAGGCGGGCGGATCACGAGGTCAGGAGATCGAGATCATCCTGGCTAACATGGTGAAACCCTGTCTGTACTAAAAATACAAAAATTAGCTGGGTATGGTGGCTCACGCCTGTAGTCCCAGCTACTTGGGAGGCTGAGGCAGGAGAATCGCTTGAACCCTGGAGGCAGAGGTTGCAGTGAGCCGAGATTGCACCACTGCACTCCAGCCTGGGTGACAGAGTGAGACTCCATCTCAAAAAAAAAAAAAAAAAAAAAAAAAAAGACAATTCCTAAAACACACAATTGCTGTGTGTCTACTTCTTCTGTGGAGCCCAGCACATAGTAGGTGCTCAGTGAATACTTCTTGAGTGAATGAATGAGTGAGCTAGAATTTCCATGACACGTTACTGGTTATGAGGGGTTCCTCATCCCAAGAGCATAGCCTCATGGAAGACAAGCCTGGTTATTTCCATTCTGCATTTCAGTGACAACTTCGCCCCTCCCCAAGATCAAGTGTCCACCTATTGTCAGACGTTCAGGGAACTTCAGAGCCTGGATTTGAACCCAGGCTTCAAGACTACAGCTTTGAAGGTCAGGAAGCATGGCCCTAGCAACATTCCTGGCACATGGTAGCTGATCAGATAATGGCAGGTACTCTTTCCACCTGCCACCTTTTTTTTTTTTTTTTTTTTAGACTGAGTTGTGCTTTTGTCGCCCAGGCTGGAGTGCAATGGCATGATCTCTGCTCACTGCAACTCCGCCTCCTGGGTTCAAGCCATTCTCCTGCCTCAGGCTTCTGAATAGCTGGGATTACAGTTGCCTGACACCACGCCTGGCTAATTTTTGTATTTTTGGTAGAGACGGGGTTTTGCCATGTTGACCAGGCTAGTATCGAACTCCTGACCTTATGATCCACCTGCCTCGGCCTCCCAAAGTGCTGGGATTACTGGCATAAGCCACCACGCCCGGCCTTTCCCTGCTCTTTCGTGGAATGATAGATCCTCTTGAAAGGTGAATAATTTAATTACACTATAAATTTGGGGTTTTGTATAAGACAGAACCACAGCTGAATAGAGAACTTTGATCATTCTTCCATTCATTTAAGGAACTTACTATGTATCAGGTGCTATGAAAAGCTTTAAGGATAAGATATGAATTGTGGGTACAAATAAGTGTGCACAGATTTATGTGCATCATATAAAACACTATGACAGCCATGATTAAGAATCATATAATTCAAATCATGACTTTTTAATGAAATCTGATAAGCTTATAATAAAATGTAAATGAAAAAGTAAAGAAATAGAGACAGTCAAGGCATTTCAGAGGAAGAACTGCTGAGGTAAGTTGCCTTGACTAATATTGAGACACATTAGCAAGCTCTAGGAATGAAGACAGTGTGGTGAGGACCCAGGAATAGACACTAGAACTGAATAGAAAGCCTAGGGACAGAACCTCAATCGATGAAAGCCCTGCAGCAGATCTGGGGGGAGATGTCAGATGTGCAATGAGTGCAATGAGTGAGTCTGGGATCACTGTCGTCCACAGGGGAACATATTTTGCCTGGGACACCTTTGTTACATTGTAAGTAAAAATCAACTTCAGTAGACTTGAATATCATGAAGGTAAAACTATTAAAATTTTAAAAGATGTCATAGAAGAGGCCTTTATGGCCTCAAGCTGGGAAAGGATTTATTAAAAAAGATACAAAAAGCATAAACAATAGAGAAAAATGTCCAGGTGCAGTGTCTCACTCGTGTAATTCCAGCACTTTGGGAGGTCAAGGCAGGAGGATCACTTGAGTCCAGGAGTTTGAAACCAGCTTGGGCAACATAGCTAGACACCGTATTTACAAAAAGTTAAAAAAAATTGGCCAGGTGTGGTGGCATGTACCTTTAGTCTCAGCTACTCAGCAGGCTGGAGTAGGAAGATCACTTGAGCACAGGAGGTCAAGGCTTCAGAGAGCTATGATTGTACCACTGTACTGCAGCCTGGGCGACAGAACAAGATCCTATCTCTAAAATAAAGAAAGAGAAAGAAATAGACGATATCATCTACATTAAACTTAAAAGTTTTGACTCATCAAAGGAAATTATAGAGAGTGCTGAGGTAAGCCAAAGCTAGAGAAAAACATTTGCAATATATAAATTAATAAGTACTTATCAGAATATATAACAAACTGCTAATCAATAAGAACAAAACAAAAAATTCAGTAGAAAAAATGAGCAAGACAGATTTTACTCAATAAAAAAGAAAATATGAATCAACAATCAACATGCAATAAGGAACTCAACCTCTCTAGTCATTTGGAAATGTGAAATAAAGCCACAATGAGATATCATTTCACATCCACCAAGTAAGCAAAAATTAAAGTCTGATAATCAATGATGCATGGAAATGGAACAATCACTCCTCTTAACCAATGCCAGGTGAGAGTGTAATTTGATAAAGTCACAGTAGACAGCAATTTGGCATCATCAGATGTAGTTAAGGAGATGCGTAAGTCTGCGACAGCATTTCCATTTCTGTCTATATACCTGGAGAATCTTGGGTTTGCTCCAGGAAACCTGCACAGAGACAGCCAGGTTACGTCAGCACAATTTTTTATAGCAAAAGCTGGAAACCATTAAAATTCCCATCACCAACAGGAATAGGTTTTTAAAATGTATTATATTTATCCAATTAAACAGTATATACCAATGAAACGAATGAATTGCAATAACATGCAAAAGAGTGGATGGATTTCACACACCTGATTTTGGCGGGGAGAAAGCAAGTCACAGAGAAGATGCAGTATGATTCCATTTATGTAAAATTCAAAAGCATGTTCAACTACGTGATCTGCTGCACGGGAAGACAAATTGGCATGATAAAACAGAAGAAAACAAATTGATGGACAAGTACGAAATTCATGGTAGGAGTCAAATCTGAAGGAGGAAGGAAGGGAAGAAGTTTGGGAACAGACATACACACAACTGCAAAGATGTTGGTTATCTTTTGCGTAGAATGAGTGGTGTTCATTTTACTGAGGTTCTCTTTATCTGACATATATCTGATATACCCCTTATAAATATCCAGGGCTTTTTTTGCTGATCTCGTATTAGTATTAAAATTAAACAAATAGTCCTTTAATGCTATCAGTAAGAGGCCAATGATGAGGGAGATGACAGTATCTTGTTGACCTGGATCTTCAAGGTTGAGTAGATGTTCACGCAGCAGGAAAGAGGGGAAGATGAAATACACATCAGGCAGATGAAATGGAAATGGAAGGTGGGAAGACAAAAAAGTGCAGCTAGGAATGACAAATTGCTGAAGGTGAAGCTAAGATCAGAGTGCGTGGAATGAAACTTGCATGGTGGGAGATTCGAGTTTCTACAAGGTTCCTATAAACCTCACAAATGTGTTTTGCAATGATGGAGAATGATTAAAGAAATTTTATTGTAGTAAAATCCATAGAACACAGTCTGGGCAACATAGCAAGACTCCACCTCCACAAAAAATAAATAAATAAATAAAGGCCTGGTGCTGTGCCTTCACACCTGTAATCCTAGCAACTTGGGAGGCTGAGGCAGGAGGAGAGTTTGAGCCCGGGAGTTTGAGTTTATAGTGAGCTATAATCGCACCACTACACTCCAGCCTGAGCAACAGAGCAAGACCCTGTCTGTAAAAAAAAAAAAAAAAAAAAAAAAAAAAAAAAAAATTAAAAATGCACAGAACGTAAATGTATCATGTTAACCATGTTAAGTGGAATTCAGTGGCATTAAGCCCATTTGCATTGTTGGGCATCTATCACCAATATCCAGCTCCAGAACTTTTTTTTTTTTTTTTTGAGACAGAGTCTTGCTCAGTCACCCAGGCTGGAGTGCAGTGGTGCGATCTCAGCTCACTGCAAACTCCACCTCCCGGGTTCACGCCATTCTCCTGCCTCAGCCTCCCCAGTAGCTGGGACTACAGGCGCCCACCACTACGCCTGGCTAATTTTTTTGTATTTTTAGTAGAGACGGGGTTTCACCGTGTTAGCCAGGATGGTCTCGATCTCCTGACCTCGTGATCCACCCGTCTTGGCCTCCCAAAGTGCTGGGATTACAGGCGTGAGCCACCACGCCCGGCCTCCAGAACTTTTCATTATCCCAGGCCATTAAATAATTTCTACCAGGTAACTGATACAATCAGATTTTCCTTTCTGGAAAATAAAATAAAACAAACACACAACAACAACATGTATCATGACCTGAAAATTAGAAAGTGTCTAAAGGCAGGACGACGATCAATGATTTTAGGAGGTCAAATTTGGTCCAGGTGCGGGAAGGTAAAGTGCTGGGTGAAGGAAGTGTGGGTTGGAGTCCAAGAAAGGTCACACACTCGCAAGTGGTCCTGGGAAAAATGCACAGATCGACAGAATTAATGGTGTGTGTGGGAGAAAGGACGGAAGGCCTGAGTAAGCCCCAGTTTCCGGGTTGGGTATATACTTGGGTCATTTACAAAGAATAAGGTAATAAGACAAAAAGCAGGTTGGCCAGGCTTTTTGTTTTACAAATCAGCTGTGAGCTGTGATCTTCGCCCACACATTATTTGTGGTAACATGTCCCACGTCCCTTACCCCACTCAAGCCTCACCTCTTCCTTCTTGATGGAAATCAAGTCCTTATTTCACAACAGCAGAGTGTTTGAAGATAAGGATGGATTCCCGTAATCTTGCACAGTTTTCTGGAAGGAAAATGAATGAATGCGTGGCTCAGGTCCAATTCCAAGTGTGAATTGGAGGTTCTTTCAATGAACAAGACCCCCAGTTGCACCCACAGCTCAGGAATCTGGAATCTGCCTCGCTATCCACTGGTGGCTTCCTACATGGTGGTCTCGCTCTGATGTCCAGAGTTTTTCTCAAATCCATGCAGAACCTCCCCAGAAGAACCCCCACTATGGAGTGGAGAGACCCCAGCAGGAGTCTCCAGACATCAGCGTCACCCAACCATTAACAGAAAGCCTCAGCTTGGAACTTATCTAACCCAACCCCTAAATGCCCAGGCCCCAAGAGATCAAATGACACCCCCTAGATCTCACAAGGAGGAAATGGCACCTGAGGACCTGGACCTGGCTGACCTAAAAAAGCATCTTCTAAAGTGAAATGGCAGAGAAAACAGAGACATGGAGCAAGAGTATAGACCAGGGTCGGCAGACCCTAGCCAGTGAGCCAAATCCAGCAGGTCACCTGTTTTTTTGTGCAACCAACCAGCTAATAATCATTTTAACGTCTTTTTTTTTTTTTTTTTTTTTTTTTTTGAGACAGAGTCTCACTCTGTCGCCCAGACTGGAGTGCAATGGCATGGTCTTGGCTCACTGCAGCCTCCGCCTCCCGGGTTCAAGCAATTCTCTTGCCTCAGCCTCCCAAGTATCTGGGACTATAGGCGCATGCCACCACATCTGGCTAATTTTTTTGTATTTTTAGTAGAGATGGGGTTTCACTATATTGGCCAGGCTGGTCTCAAACTCCTGACCTCGTGATCCACCTGCCTCAGCCTCCCAAAGTGCTGGGATTACAGGCGTGAGCCACTGTGCCCGGCCTTAATGTCGTTTAATGGTTGAGAGAAAAAAATTTAAAAAAAAATTATGATTCATGAAGATGTGAAATTCAAATGTCAATAAATAAATATTTATTGGAACACAGCCAGACTCATTGGCTGATGCATTGTCTACGGCTGCTTTTGTGCTATGATGGTGTAAGTTGAATAGTTGCAGCACAGGCCATAAGGCCCACAAAGCCTGAAATATTTACCATCTGGACCTTTACAGAGACTGTTTACCACCTCTTTGTCTAGATCTTGAGGGCCCAGTGTTTCTGCTTCAGGCAGGGGAGAAAATTCTGGGCCAGTGGAGGGGCATTTGCCTCGCACCTGCCTGGCTCTCTCAGTTCCTCTTTTTTCCAGCTTCAAATCCAGTCCACATAAAGGCTGGCCCCACACCCTGGAAGATCAGACTCGATGATGCTGCCATCAACCTACAAAGTATCCAGTGTGCCTATCTGACCCCTGGCTGAGGCCGTGACACCCTATCCCCTTTCCCCAGGTATGGACTAGGGTCCAGCTCAGCATGAATTCATCACCCACATTCACGGAGCTGTTGCATATGTGCTACCTGAACACATCTTTCTACTTATTCACTCCTTCAACAAGCACTTATTGAATCCATACTATGTGTTAGGTGGTAGGGATGCAATGATAATAAATAGGAATAAGATAGGCATGCTCTCTGTCCTTGTGGTGTGAAGAGTCTAATGCATGGGAGGCACTAACAAATAAGATCCGAAACGAATGTTCAAGTGCAGCTTTGGCAAGCGATAGGAAGAAGGCTGCACAGCACAACCAGGACCCAGGGTCCGAGAGGGCTTCCCGAGAACATGACACCAAGCTGCAGGCCGGAAGGATGTGTGGATGCTACCCAGGCACACAGAAGAGAAAGTGGTTGAACAGCACTTGCAAAGGCCCTGGAGAGGGATAGAGCACAGAGAATTTAAGGAACAAAGAAAGACAAAAGGAGTACTGTGTTTGGAGCTTAGTGAGGGAGCAAGCTTAGTGAGGGAGATACAGAGGGAAACAAGGGGGGTCACTGGCAGCGGTCAGCTTCCCAGCCCTGCCTCCCCTTCACCATCCCCCACCACACCCCTCTTAGAACAGGCAAGATCCAACTCGAGCAGAGGAGCTCAATGAATTGCCACTCATCTATACCATGGTTCTATTATCTAACCATTAACATTCCATTAAGGAAATTAATTGCATGTAAATTGCCTGAGCTATAATTTAGTGCATCTTGAAAAAAGATTGTAAGTGTTTTGGACAGCAGGATCACACCTATGTCAACTAGGAATGCGTGTGTCAGATAATTTGAGTCAAGCATTTAGCAAAATGCCTGGGACATTGTGAGGGCTCAATATAAGTTAGCTGTTACGATCATCATCATCATCATTACCATCATTCCTATTTCATAGGTGAGAAATTAAATTATTGCTCTGAGAATCATTGAAATTGGGGTACATTTTTTCCTTTCAACATTTTCAAAAATATTGCTGATACATTATCCTCCCGCTTTCAACTTAAAATCTTGAATTCATGAGAGTATTTGAAAAAGATAGGGGCTGGGAGCAGTGGCTCACACCTGTAATCCCAGCACTTTGGGAGGCTGAGGCGGGTGGATTGCCTGAGCCCAGGAGTTTGAGACCAGCTTGGGCAACACACTGAAACCCCGTCTCTACTAAAGTACAAAATATTAGCTGGGCATGGCAGCATGCCCCTGTAATCCCAGCTACTCGGGAGGCTGAGGCAGTAGAATTGCTTGAACCTGGGAGGTGGAGGTTGCAGTGAGCCCAGATTGTGCCACTGTACTCCAGACTGGGCAACAGAGTGAGACTCTGTCTCAAATAAAAGAAAGAAAAAGAAAAGAAAAGAAAAAAAGAAAAAGATGGCAGTTTACTTCTCCATGCCAAAAAGAGAAAACACAGAGGAAAAATACTCCCTAGTCAGGGGCAGGCACCTGTCTGATCTCAGGAGAATTTGCTGCAGTCTCATATCAAATGGGGTGGTCCCCGCTGCCTGGAATCTCTACAGGACAGTGGGAAGAGAGGATCTGTTACCCAACCTGGGTTCTGAAGGTGCTGAGTCAGCCTGAAGCTGTGTAATGTGAGTAATCGCTTTGCGGTTGATTAGCTCTGATCCAGACTTTGGAACAGAGAATAAAGAATAAAGCCGTGTGCTTTCAGGCCTGCAGAGGCCTCTCCTTGGTTTAATGAATAGCAAGAGTGTCCTCATTTGAACTCTCTTCTCCTTGCTTTTTTGGGTGCCGACCTCCCAGTGTAAGCACCTCACAGGCAGCATCTCCAGGGAGGACTGCGTCCTGCCTCCTGTACCTAGCCTCCCTGGCTTTGGGAATAAGATTCCTGGGCCTGATCTCTGGGCCTGGCTCAGGGAGTCTCTGGGTGCTCCATCCTAGTCAGACCAAGCTCCCTGTTTAAGTTCAGAAGAAGACAATGATAATGATAATGACAATCATAAGAACGGTATAATATAGTCCAGTGGTTACTAACATGGGTTTCTGGGCGAGACTGCCTGGGTCAAATCCAACTCTGCCACTCGCCAGCTGTGTGATCTTGAACAAATGACTCAACCTTTCTTTGCCTCATTCTCCTTACCTGTTAAGTGAGAATAATAGCTATATCCATGCTTAAGGCTATAGCAAGGATTACATAAAACCATGGCAAGCACTTAGCATGATGCCCAGCACACAGTAATTGCTCAACAAATATTGTCTCTGCTAGCTAATAATGATGGCCACCCAGGGCTGGCTTTGTGGGCATATAAGCTATAGAGTCACACAGGGCCTGTGTTTAGAAGGGCTCCTGGCTCCATTTAATACTTTTCTGTCACTGTACTGAAATTCTTAACAAGTTTTGAAGAAGCAACCTCACATTTCTTTCTTGTGCTGGGACACATAAATCAAGCAGCCAGGCCTACAGCTGCCATTTAGAGTCTGATTTGTCCCAGGAACTACCCTAGGTTCTTTCCAGACACAAATCTGCAGCCTTCTCTTTGACCTTATAAGTTGGTGCTTTCCTGGGCTATGGATGAGGATACAAAGCTTGCGTCTTGCTCAACCAAAGAGCTCACTCTACAGGTGAGCTGGAGACTCAGGGGTTCAAAAAGCCATGAGCCCCACCTGACCCTGGTTTCCATCCAGTCTTCCTCAGTAATTCTCAGGCTGCTTTTGCCTCTGTTTCCCTGACCAGAGCTTAAAGCCGGTCATAGGAGTTCTGGGGTAACTGAGGTAGGTTTGTCAGATTCATCTGCAAAACAAACAAACAAAAATTAACCAAAATACCTCCCTTAAATTGTAGAACAGTTTATAGCAGGGGAGGCAAATTGGCAGCTTGCCAACAAGATCCTACTAACATATGTGTTTTGTTTAGCTAGTATAATAGGAATACACACACACACGCACGCACACACACACACACACACATAATTTGAATTAGCTGCTGGGAATTAGCCCTTGGCTAATTTTACCTAAAATCTCCAACGTGTGACTTCCATTAAGATCTTGCAACGCTTGGCCTTCACTCCCAGGGGAACCACAGGCTGGGCAGAGGAGCAGATGCCCCTTTAGGTGGGGGGTGTTCTCCTCCAGCTGGCCAGGCTCCCCCACCTCCTGGAGCTGGCCCCAGTGCCAGTTCACCAACACCGGCAGCTCCCTGAGCCCTGCAGGCTTTGAGCTTGTGTCTTCAGATTTTCACTCAGAGAGGCCCTGGTACTGTACAAAGAACACTGGGCCCAGAGCCTAAAGAGCCAGTGCCTCTCCCAGCTCTGCTGCTGCCCCAAGAGGCCCTGCAGAAGAAAGACCACGGGCTTCCAAGTCAGAGGGGCAAACTCGAGGTTGACTCCAGTATCCCAGTTCTCAGCTGGGTGACATCGGGCAAGTTCACTCACCTCTCCGTTTCTTCAGCTGTGACACAAGGACAGCAATGCCACCCTTCATTCATCACGCCACACGCTATGCTGGCCACCTTGCGTTCTTTGTTTCTATTCTCCCCCTTATCTCTGCAAGATATGACTTCCATTTGCTATTGAAGTGGAGCCAAGGTATCTTTTAGGAAAAGGGCAACACCAGATTTTAATTTAGGGTTCAGACACCTGGGGCCTATGTGGAGACCTGTGGCTTGGTGTGGGTATGGAGGGAATTGGAGCTGATGCAGCACAATTAAGGGCACCCTGCAGTGAGGGGTTTCAGAAGGACTCTGAGCGAGGTCATCTTACAAGGGGACTCAACCTCAGGCCTGAGGGTGGAACAGGAAAGTGCATGCTGACTAGCCTTACCCTGCCCCTGGCCTGCTTGGGAGGAAAGGTCCTTGAAGAACCTGAAGAGCCTGCCTGTTAATTGCTCAGCACCCAAACCGCTTTGTGCTGGGCCTCCTCCAAAGTCAGGAGCAACCGAGTGGGCACTGCTCACGCCAATACCGTGGCCCAAGGTGGGCTGCAGCAGACGAAGTAGTGGGCTGATAGGGTGCTGTGCAGAAGCCAGGAGGCCAGGATACCACAGGTGACCTCTAACAGGGGCATCGGCCTCAGAGGCTCCACGGGTGATGACCTAGATACAGTGAGAAGGCCTGGGAGCCCTTGCTGACCACTGAGAGTATGACCTCTGACATACATCTGGGACTTCCAAGCACACATTGTTCATACGTGTGTACATGCACAGGTATGTAGATAATGTAGCCATGGGTGTTTATAACTACATGTGTATACACACATTTATATATGAAGCATGTCAATATGTACATGCTTACATGTGTTCTCTATTTATGCATAGAAACCTATGTATGCACATGCATATATATGTATGTTGTTTGTTCTATGCGTTCATATATATGTACATGAATATATGTATATAAAATATGTGTATATATATATGAGATATATATCTTATAATCCTTGAGCCTTGGAATACAAATATACAATAAATGAAGTAAAATAGCCCTGGAGTATCTTACCACTAGTGAGACATCCAAGGAGAAGGTTAGAAATCTTGAAAGTGGGACCGGGTGCAGTGGTTCACGCCTGTAATCCCAGCACTTTGAGAGGCTGAGGTGAGCAGATCACATGAGGTCAGGAGTTTGAGACCAGCCTGGCCAACATGGCAAAACCCCGTTTCTACTAAAAATACAAAAATTAGCCGGGCATGGTGGCCCACACCTGTATTTCCAGCTACCTGGGAGACTGAGGCAGGAGAACCAGTTGAACCTGGGAGGTGGAGGTTACAGTGAGCCGAGATCATGCCACTGAGCTCCAGCCTGGGCAACAGAGCAAGACTCCATCTCAAAAAAAAAAAAAAAAAAGTGGGCCTCAGGTTATGATAGGAGCAACCCATCAAGCCAATAGAAGAAGAGCAGTGTTCCTGAGACCTCACTTTACACAGCAACTGAAGGCCAAGCAGCATGAACTACACAAACATATTCTCATGTGTTACTTTTATATTTTAGGGGACTACTGAGATGTTTTGCTCTACAAGAAGAAGGAATGACTCACTTCTACCTAAAACTCTGAGCTGGATGTTTACAGCACTGGTGCATAGTCTCAGGGAGTCAGAATCAGAGAGGGTGGGCTCCTCCTGACAGCTGCCTTACTATGGTACATGGAGCATTGGATTTGAACCCACGGCTCTCTCACTTCCAAACCTTCTCCTCTTATCTGTCTCTCTCTGGAAGCTGTTGTAAAACAACATTCAAATGGGCAGCGAATGAAATCATTCCACGATGCTATGCCAGCCACCTTGCATGATTTGTTTCTGATTCCGCCTAAGCTCTACAAGGTATGATTTCCATGTGCTATTGAAATGGAGCCAAGACATCTCCTAGTTTGAAAACAGCAACACCAGATTTTAAGAAGTGACTTTGCAGTTACTTTTTCAATGTCCAAAAATCAACAAAATAGCTAAAAGGAGGGGGAAAACCAGACCTTGAATCTGAACTTTGGGATTTGTGTGTGAAGACCCTCTCTTCCTGTTCACTTACTGGGTCACTTGATTCCCATCCCAGGAACTGTCCTTTGATTCCAAGCAGGAGAGAGGAGGCAAGGAGAGAGGATGAGCGAAAGGTAGCAATTTACCCTCTCAGCACCCCTTAAGTCTTTAAAGACCTCTGGGAGATGAGAAGGGGGCAAGGATGTTGAGGACCCCTCCCCTACAACTCTCTGATGCTGATTAGGAGATACAAATAATCTTCCAGAACAAAGTTCCCCAGGAGCCCTCTGGGAGCTCCTCTTTCCCGGAGCTCAAGGAACCAACCACTGGCATTTAGAAATGTGGCTACCCCAGAGGGAGTTTTTAGATGCCAGGACGGCCTTCCGCCAGCAGCCTTTAATTAGGAGAGCCATGATTACAGCTACGCGAAGCCAAAACGGCATGCTTCTTTCCTTAAGCATTGCCAATTTAAGCACAATAGTGGTTTTATGGGCAACAAGAGACAGAGGCTTTATCAACCTTTCCCATCCAGTGAGAGACAACCGTGCAGGGACCCTCCCTCTCTAATCTCGTCAACCTTTTATTAAGTCCCCCTTCTTTCTTTTTCCTCTACTCCACAAACCCTCAAGCCAGTCAGCTAGGGAACGAGTGAGCTCCAATTAAACCACAGATCTTTACTGAAAACAAGGTTTTTTTCAAGAGGCAGCCTTTACAACATCACAGGCCCCTCTTTATAAATGCAGACTCCTGGGCCCTGCAGAATGAAGGCAGTCGCATCTTAAAAAGCAGGGCTGAGAACCTGCATTTTAAATTGTGCCTCTCATGATGCAGATGCTGACTGAGGTTTAAGACTTAAAATAATGCAAGGAAAAGTGGCCATTCTGTGATGATTTATTAATTTCTGAGAAGTGACATGGATGAGCAAAGGTATGAAAAGACTCATGTATTAATTATCTTGTCTACACTAAGCTGACATTTTTGCAAGCATGACCTTTTACCATCCCTGTGAACAACTATTAATAAGGTTCATTCTTTTCCATTTTTGCAGATGAGAAAACTTGGGGCTAAGAGAAGTTATGTAATTTACTCAAGGTCACACATTTGGTAAGGGGTTGAGATGGATCTGAATGCTGGTAGGTTCAACACCAACTGATTTGGGGCTTCTAGGGTGACTCACACTCTACCAGTTGACAAGTTGAATGATGCAGGAGAAGGGTCTAAGCAGAAGCCTGCAAGATCATGAGATCCATGTTGCACCTGCTGAGATGTCTAGAAGGCGGCTCAAGAGAGAGAGAGTGGTCTATAGGGAGATCTGTAACTCTAGAGTGCTGTACAATGGAAAGAGCTGTTACTACTCTTCTTACACTTGTTGGAGAATCACCAAATCCAGGCATCCAGAAACAGAGTCAGGGAAGTCACAGGGAAGTGGCCAGGATCTCCTGGTGATTTAACAACAGCAGCAGGGTGAACATTAGGCACAAGTGGGCAACATGGAGCCCGCAAATTCAAGACACACTGGGGGCTCCACGTGGCATTAATCATACATAAAGGTGCTAGGCATCTCCAGACAATGAGCCTGCCCTCTCTGACAGCTCCAACCTGTTCCACTCTCTCCTTCAATTCATGTCTGTTGGCAATAATGTGCCTGGAAAGAAAGGAAAACATGAACACATGTTTATACCACCCCCTTCCCTCCCTTCTTTTCTTCTTTCCCTTATCTTTGGCTCAAACTTTCACGGAGCACCTACTATGTGTTAAGCTCTGTGCAAAGAGCTGAGAAGACAGGGGAAAATGAAAAAGAAAAGAAGTAGGCGGGTATCGAGTGTCCGCCATGCAGTGGACATTGCCATTGAGCACATACACACATTCAGAAACTCACTCACTTCACTGTGTTTGAGTCATGTCTTAAAATATTTGGAAACTCTTCACAGCACGAAAGCTAACCCCTTTCTAGGAGTTTGACCAGCTGCAGAAAGCTGATAGAAAATACAGAGGGAAGATATGGGGTCAGGGCTATGTGCGTGTGTGCGTGTGTGTGTGTGTGTGTGTGTGTGTCCTTTTGTGTGTGGAAGGACCTGGATTTTCTTGATGCTGCACTCATTTATTTTATTGATTGGTCCCTGTAAACTCTTGGGGATTTTTATTACATGATTCACTCAGTTGTTGATCATAAACATTTAATGAGTGTCTACTATGTGCCTGGTATTGACATAGGTAATCTCACCAAATTCTCATTTTTCAAAAACTGAGATAGATGTCTTTATCCTCATATGGATAAATGAAGTCAAAGTTTCAAAACACTGTATTTCTTGCCTAAAGATGTTCAGATGAGATGATCAGAAAAGCTTGGAATAATTCAGTGAGCATTTACCAAGCACCTACTGTGTTGCAGGCACATCAATTCAAATCCAGAAACTCATGTTATTCCAGCTCTGCAAAACTGCCTCTTTGATTCCATCGGGAAAGCTAATTGGGACTCAGTGTTAAGAGATAGAGCTATGACAGCTGTACATGCATTCGTTTGTTTATACAGACACTCATTCATTTGATCGTTTATTCAATGAATATTTTTTTCAGCCCTTACCATGTGCCAGGCATGGTGTTTACTACTGGGAGTAAGTGGTGACTACCAAAGAGACATGCTCCTGGTACTTATGGAGCTGACCCTCTCTAAAAGGGGAGGTAGACATTAATCCATGAACCACCCATAAGGGGCCCATTGCCAATTGAGATCTACAGCTAGAAGAGAAGGAGGCAGTCTACTAGAGCCTGGGAATCTGACTGGCCTAGCTGGGTCTAGGAAAGTCTTCACTGGAGAAGTGAGGTAGAGCTGGGTCCAAAGCGCAGGAGAGTTAACTGTATGAAAGGGAAGGAAGGGATTCGGGTTTGAAGAGAACAGTGCATGCTAAAGGGACAGTGCAGAGGAGAAAGTTGGCTGCTCAGTGATATGAGAATATGCCCCCATGCATGTTTCAAGGGCATCCCAACCTCACCCTGACCCACCATCTCCCCAAATCTGTTTCCATCACACTCAGTGAGAGTCCCCAAGTCCCCAAGCCAGAAAACTGCAGGCTTCTAACACTCTTTTTTGCCCCCACATCCCACTTTTATCCATTACCAAAGTCTCCCAACTTTATCCCATTTCTCAAATCCATCCTCTCCTCTCAGTTCACTTTATTAAGAATTTGGTGAAGACTTTACTCTCTTTTCCCAATAGGATTACTGAAATCACATCATTCAATCATTTAACAAATACTTATTTTGGGCCTGTGTCATGGTTTGGCTCTGTATCCCCACCCAAATCTCATCTCAAATTGTAATCCCCATGTGTCTAGGGAAGGACCTGGTGGGAGGTAATTAGATTATAGGGGTGGTTTCCCCCATGCTGTTCTTGTGATAGTGGGTGAATTCTCATGAGCTTTGATGGTTTAAAAGTCTACTTCTCTCTCCTACCACCATGTAAGACATGCCTTGCTTCCCCTGTGCCTTCCGTCATGATTATAAGTTTCCTGAGGCCTCCCTAGCCATGTGAAACTGTGAGTCAATTAAACCTCTTTCTTTATAAATTACCCAGTCTCATATAGTTCTTTATAGCAGTCTGCAAGCTGACTAATACAGCCTGCTAGGTGGCAGACACTATCCTTAGCTCTAGGGATATACAAATAGGTAAATCAGGTGTAATTTCTTCCCTCATGGAAACAGTAAAATGGGAAACCAGACACTTTTCCACCTACTTTTTGACTATCTCCCTTCCTCCAGCCTGGTTTCCCTCTGTCCACATTCCACACTTCACTGGTTTGGCCATTTGCAATGCCATTCTGATGATATCAATCTACCCCTTCAAAATGTTTGAAGAGAGTGCCCATAAGATAAAGTCCAATTATCTTAGCACACCAAGAAGAAAGCCCAAGAAGTATGGTGGAGACTACCTGCAGGCCAGAATTCACTCCCCTCGGCCTCCCAAAGTTCTGGGATTACAGACATGAGCCACTGCACCTGACCACTTATTGTTTGTAGTGAGAACATTTGAAATTTACTCTCCTAGTGATTTCAAAATATACATTATTATTAACTATAGTTACCATGCTATGCAAGTTCGAAATTTACTCAAAGGCCCCCATCATCTAGCCCCCATCTCTCATGGCTATCACCTACCATGCCCAGATTGTATCTAAAAACAGATATCAGTATAATAGCTCCTAAAGAGTTCTATGATTTCAGAGAATGGCCTCAAGTCTATCAACCCTTGGGCGTCACTTGGTAACTCTCTCATCTCTACTCGCTTTGTGTTTAGTCATGTGATATGCCGCTGGATAAATCAGACATTGAGAAGGAATACAAAAAAATTTACATCTGATATCAGAATAGACCACCCATGGATGAAATCTTTGCTGAACCCAATGGAGGGTTTTCCTGCTTTCGCAGTTAGAAATAGACCTAGCTCTTTCTCTGCTTTAAGGTACTGTGGCTGTCAAACACCTGGGGCTTATAGCTAAAGTGTCCCAGAAGTGATGTCTCCTGGGAACATTCCTCTCATGCTAGCTCTAATTGCCTTAATGAAAGTATTTTATCCTTATCTGCTTTGGGCTAATCTCTGGAAAGGCCTGAGGTCACCTTTGCAAGCATCTCTATTAGCTCTCACTAGCTGTTCCCTCTCAAGTTTAGGAGATTTTGAAGGACCTAATGACTGCCTCTGCAACTGTTCTATGACTTCAATTTTTCAAATCAGGATTTTTAGTCTTGAGCTGAGAAATCTTTTTTAAAGATTATTTCAACTTTTCATTTGTTGACAGTCTTTTGAAAAAAATGCATGCATACTTATAAAACTTTAATTCAGCCCTTGCCAGAGAGGAAACATAAGGAGCAGAATGTACCAATGCATGGAAAGAGAACAGACTGGAATTAGACAGATCTGGATTTGAATCCTAGATACATCATGTCCTAGCTGAGTGGCCTTGGGCAAGTTGCCCAACCTCTTTGAGCATTGATTTACTTGTATATAAAATAAGAATCATGATATCTGTTCATGAAATATGGTTTGAGGATGAAAGGAGACCTAGAGCTCACTTCCGGAAAAACTGATTCAAGGCCATTGGGAATAAAGTCATTCTTTCCTCCACAGCTGATGAGCTGATTCTACCACTGGCTAGAGATGGCTGCTTGTGGCATGCCTGCCACCACCTCCAAATCCTGCCCTCATTGTAGGCAGTATGAATCATGTCAAGAATTCTTTCCCTGCTAAGCTCAAGAGTAGCCTCAGAATTCTTTCAACATACCGTCTGTGCCACCTCCACCAACCCATCTTATTTTCCCATGAGATGACACATAGATTCATGTTGGCCTCTGGCCCTCATCAGCTCAGAAACCGCATGGCTGAAGCTCAGGGACGGACCCAGGAAAGCAGGAACTGGCCTTCCTGCCGGACTTCTTTTTCCTTTTTTTTTTTTGGCCTTCCATTTCTTGGACTGAAGACCCATGAGCAATGAGAGCTAAGCCAGGCTGTGTGCCCAGCTTCCTCACTGTACAGGTAAGGAAACTAAGGAAAGCAGAAGCAAGGTCCTCCAGCAAGGCTTCTGCTATCATCTACCAACCAACCAAACCCATTAAATTCCCACCCACTAACAGCAACCTCGGTTTTTCATGCTGTTCTTTAGAGCTCTCCAGCAACATGAGGGGGCTCAGGGCCACAAGAGGAAAGATAACCAAGCCCAGGACCAGACCTGACTTATTCTGTGGGGCCAAGTTCAGCAGGACATTGCCATAGATTTCAGGAGCATTTGGCTAAGGCCAAGGATGAGGAAGATAAAATAAACCCCCAGCCCAGTAGGAGCACCATCATTAGGGTCACAACTGTCAAGATTTTGGGCTCTGCTACTAAGACTTTGAGCAACCCTGGCCATTTTGCCAAGTCTCTCTGGGCCTCCCGAACCTATTAAAGAGGCTGATGACTACTAACTCACTGGATGCTCAGACCATCAAAAGTTATCATGATAGGAAAGCTACAGGCATGGACTCTGGTTAAAGTAGGTGTTTTGTTTGTGTGACATTCTGGAATGGGAGTAGGATATAGGTCTACAGGGTTCATCTACCTTTGATAGTTGGGTCTGAGTGAAAGCCCATTAAAATCACCATGCTAAGTGTATTTGAAGGGAAAAGGCATCAAAAGGGAATCAGAGACTGGAGAGGAAGGAAGGTAGAGAGAAGCTAGGGCAATGTAAGGAGAAGTTGAAGTAGGACTTCCATGTAGTTTTAGTTACATATGGGGTTTGGCTGGGTAGCAGGGATTGAACACCTGGGTGCCTTAAAGCTACTCAGAGCTCCATATGATCTGCTCCACCTTCTGGCCGTCTCCTTCTATAATACACCACACTCTCAGTCATCTGAATCTACTTGTAGTTCTACAAACATGAATGGTATTCAGCACCCCTGTCGTTTCTCATGAATTCATGACCTGTACTGTTGCAATCAGAGAGATGAAGGAAAGAGAGAGAGAGAGAGAGAAAGATCTCACCAAGGCCCCTGAACAGAAAGTCCCTGTCCAGGCACTGGTAAAATGTGGTCCAATCCAAGTCACAAGACCAGATCCATTATATTAGCAACTGTCCTCCTATATAAGGGAGTTGGTTGGATAGTGGGAAGAAGGTGAAAGGGTGGGAAGGAATGGCAGGAGTCCTTCCTCTACATGCATAGAAGATACTATTTGTTCCATGAAGGTAGCCATTCTCTGTGCTCATAGTGAACCTACATTTGTCCTTGACAGTGAAGCCTTCATCTAGTCTCAGAGAATTAACATTTGCACAACATTGCCTTTGTTTCAGCACCCAGCGAGCACCACTGGGTGCAGAAGAGGCACCAATGCCATTTTACATTCCCTTTCTAATCACCTTAAAATCACTCCAAGTTATTTAGGATTATGAAGGGGTGATATGAAAATCCATGTCATCAAAGACAGACACACGGTCAGGGTAAAAGTATGGGCTTTGGCATTAGTTCCATGCCAAAGTTTCAGCTCTGCTTGATAATATCTGTTTGACTTCTTGGGAAAGTTACATATGCTTTCTGAGCCTTACTTCCTTCCTGTAAAGAGATGATAAAGTCTACACCTCAGGACTCTAGAAAGAATTACATGAGATGACAAATACAGGACTGAGTACACAGCCCGGCACAGTGGGAGCAAATGCTCAATACTCTAGACACTGAGCTCTGGGAGAGTTACTGTTCACTACTGGCCCTTGGTTTTCCTCTCTGTAAAATAAAGTGCCCAGATTAATGAGCTGTTGAGATCTTTTCGTTGCTGGCTCTCTGCACAAAGGTGTGTTCTGTGCTGCTCCAAATAGCATTTTAGGCCAGGCGTGGTGGCTCACGCCTGTAATCCCAACACTTTGGGAGGGCAATGGGGGTGGATCACCTGAGGTCAAGTGTTTGAGACTAGCCTGGCCAACATGGCAAAACCCCGTCTCTACTAAAAATACAAAAATTAGCTGGGCATGGTGGCAGGCACCTGTGATCCCAGCTACTCTGGAGGCTGAGGCAAGAGAATCACTTGAACCTGGGAGGCAGAGTTTGCAGTGAGCCGAGATCGAGCCACTGCACTCCAGCCTGGGTGACAGAGCAAGACTCTGTCTCAAAAAATTTAAAAAAAAATTTAGAAAAGCATTTTAGACAGCTCTTAGAAGTGGAGGAATTGTTACAAGCAATTACATTGATCATGGTTTTAGGCTACAGATTTTAAAAAGAAGAATTGATTCAAGCTAATGTAGACAATAAATAATTTATTAAAGACTTAGCTCACAGCATCTCTGGAAGAGTCAGGAAATCAGACTTAGATTCTACATGCCCAGGAACAATGTAGGCAGGAAAGATGCTTAACCATAGCTGAGACTCCAGTGGAGAATCCCATACTGGGGCTCCACTTAGCTTCTGTGGTGCTTGGGAACCAGATGCTAGAAACTCTACAGGGACTACTCCAGGAAACGCAGACACCACTCCCGCCAGAAAGATCCAGTTATCCCATCGAGGCCATCACCTCCACTTTCCCACTGCTGCTCCAATCTCTGGCAGAAGCTGAGACACACACAGAACACTGGATGCAGGAGAGAACAGGGAATCTCAGCTTTCTTTAATTTTGTTTTAGTTTGAGCTTTCTAGCCTTTCTTGTAAAGGTGAGTTTGAAGTGGTTTGGAATAGATCTTGAAGAAGTCTGTCTTTAGTACCTGCAAGGGCGTTACTATTACTCACAAATATAATTAATAGCTTGTTAAGCACCTGTTCCATGCTCAGCATTGCCATCTATTATCACAGCTAAGTCTGCATACAACTTGAGGTCAACTTCATTATGTGCATTTTACCAATGGTAAAGCTGAAACACAGAGAAACGAAATAATCTACTTAATGTTATAGATATAGTCAGACTCACCACAGATCTGTTTGTCTCCCAAACCACTTTTCTCTGGTCCACTCTTCTCAGTGTTAAGGGGAGTTCTCTGGAGCTACTCAGCAAAAGAACCATCTGGGGCTAAAACAGGGGACCGATCTTTGGTAGATTCAAGTTGAAATTGGACCATCCATAGGTCTGTTCTGCCATTTTGAAGATTTCTGCACTTTGTTGGGGTCAGGGGGACCCTTGAGTGCCAAAAATTCTGTAATCTTTTGATCTGTCTCTCCAGATTGCTAGCCCAAAGAAGGGTTAAGGGCTGAACTGTGAGGAAAGTTAATTTATTCTAGTGAAGAGCCAGGAAATAGAGCAGGATGCTGCCAGAAGACCTACAGCAATTAGAAGCCAAGACCAGCTCATTCAGAATCGCCCATGGCAATTCCATTCTTATTAAAGCGGAATGTAAAATCGTAATGTGAACATTGTTGCTATTCATAAAGGATCTTATAAGAATGATTGTAAGGCAAGTTCACTGTCCCTTTTAAATATAGGAGCCATTAAACTGCCTCAATAATGCTGGGAATATTAAGGAGGACTTACTGGGGACTAATAGAGCTGAGGACAACAGAAAGACATGAGAATGACTCATGAATTTACTCCTTTCTTATTACTTAACCCCAGTAGTTTAACCCCAAAGCCCAGAGCTTAGGGAAATGGGAAGATACTTAGAGTGACAAAAAAGAAATTAACCCTAACTTCCTTCAGCTCACTCAATGGTAGACCCAGGAGCCCTGCCCAAGAAGGGTCAGCCATGCCCATTTCATAAGTCAGTTGCTACCACAGACAGGCAGAACCCTAGTGTCTCCATGCCCTCAGCCTGGTGTCTACATAGCAGAAGTGAGCTTAAGGCATGAATACAGCCCCCTCCTTCCCAGCCCAAGCCACGGCTTCCCAGGTGACAGGGCCAGGATTATACTTAAATTCCTAATTGGGATCTGAATCACCTGTCGGGACTGGCACACTAGCCAGACCCGAGTCCCTATTCCAGTGGCTCATGATGCCACAGCCCCCTCTGGTTGTCCACAAGCTATGACTCAGGAACACTGGTGTTTGTCCAGCACACTGGAAGCTCATGGAGTGCAGATACTTTCTCCCACGTAACAGTCCTTGGTAATCTGAAGACCGTTTGGGAGGACCCTGGAACATGGTGCTCTCTGGGCTCTACAAAGCCTATCTTTGGGATGGGCTCCAGCCTTCCAGTGTCCTCCTGGGCACCTCCTTGTGCTCCAACTCTGCCTTGCTCTCAGCCAAGGTTCAGGCTGAACCTGGGTCAGGAAGGATAACACATAAAACACATACATCCCCTCAAGGCTGCCTATGGGATGCCTGGCCTTGCCAATTGCCCCGTCAATAACCCACCACCAATAGCCCAGCCAATCACCCCATCAACTCCACCCCAGACCCTACATCAAAGGGAAGAGTATCATGAGGATCTCTTTCCTTGAGTCTGGGATGAGAATAAAGATATTCAAGATTTTGAATTCAGATGAGTCAAGCACAAAAGAAGTATAGCTTTGTGGGGGGAGAAGATCCCACAGTCCTACAGCTTGAATGATATGGTTTGGATTTGTGTCCCTACCCAAATCTCATGTTGAATTATAATCCTCAGTGTTGGAGGAGGGGCCTGGTGGTAGGTGATTGGATCATGGGGGTGGACTTCCCCCTTGCTGTTCTTGTGACAGTGAGTTCTCACAAGATCTGCTTGTTTACAAATGTATAGCACCTCCCCCTTTGCCCTCTTCCTCCTGTGCTGGCCATATAAGATGTACCTGCGTCCCCTTCACCTTCCAACATATTTGTAAGTTTATTGAGGCCTCCCTAGCCATGTTTCCTGTACAGCATGCAGAGCTGTGAGTCAATTAAACCTCTTTTCTTTATAAATTACCCAGTCTCAGGTAGCTCTTTATAGCAATGTGAGAATGAACTAATACATTAAACAACCAAAAATCCCTGTTGTTTTCAGAAGAAATGTGCCAAGGACTCGGTAAGGAGGAAAAAGGCAGACTTAGCCAGCCCTTGCCTCTAAAGTAGAAAGAACCACCAGATACTCGCCCTGTCCTCTCCAGCTAACTTGGAGCCCCTGCATATGGGTCATCTCACCGTTAAAAATGGATAGACACTAAAACAGGTTGTGATATAGAAACCCAGCCAGTCCTCCCCACAGGACCTCAACTCCTCGTGTCTCTTCTACATGCACACACACACACATGCACACACATGCTCATATGCACACACACGCACACACACACACACACGCTACCACTTCAAACAATTGGCCCTGGGTCTATAATTCAGCAATAAAAAAGGAACAAAGTACTACTGTGCCCTACAACATGGATAAACCTCAAAAACTTGATGCTAAGTGGAAGAAGCCAAGCACAAAATAACACATATTGTGTGATTTCTTTGCTATGAAATGTTCAGAAAAGGCAAATCTACAGAGAGAAAGTAAATTAGTGTTTACCTAGGGTAGAGGTAAGAATGGGGAGTGGCAGTTAGTGGGCATGAAGTTTTTCTTCAATTCTACAAAAAATCTACACTAAATTTTTAGTGACAGTCACTATCACTATCACTGTTTTAGTGAACACAATTCTACACTATAAAATCATTGAATTGTACATGTTAAATAGCTACATTTCACTGTAAATAAATTACACCTCAAAAAAAAAAAAGACTATTTTAAAAATACAGCTGGGCCTGGTGGCTCACGTCTGTAATCCCAGCACTTTGTGGGGCCGAGACTGGCTGATTGCTTGAGCTCAGGAGTTTGAGACCAGCCTGGGTAACATAGTTAAACCCTGTCTCCACAAAAAATAATAATAATAATAACAATACCAAAAAAAAATACAAAAATTAGCCAGGCATGGTGGTGCACACCTGTAGTTCCAGCTACTTGGAAGGGTTGAGGTGGGAGGATCACTTGAGTCTGGGACGTCAAGGCTGCAGTGAGCTGTGATTGCACCACTGCACTCCAACCTGGGCAACATAGCAAGACCCTGTCTCAAAAAAAATATATACAATTGGCCCTGAACCTGGACACCACATTAAATATCAATGGTTGTGTTGTTGGTGAATTAACTGATCTTTCTCTGTCTGATGAGATAGGCACTAGGCTTCCTGGCTTCATGTCTAAGCCTCCAGCTGACTTAGATGTGTGAGTGGCCAGGCCCCTTCCTTCCCAGAGCCTTGGCCTGCACTTCTCATCTGGAGGTAGCTCCATTCAGGACCCACTAGGTTTCAGGAGATCCAGGCATCCCTGAGGATATGTCTGATTGCTGGGTGCGTGCGTCCTGCCTTTCCCCAAGGAAAGAAACTGCAGGTCTGATGGTATTCCAAAGGGGAGATCTGGGGACAATAAATATTAAGAAAAGTGGGTTTCACAGAAATACTCTCAAAGGGCTTTGCCAGATTGGAGAGTCTGGGAAGATGATAGGGTCTGAATTGGTTTAGTCTGAAATCTACACTCATTTCCCCTCATCCAGTTACAGGTGTTTTTGATTTTTTCTCTAAGAGGAAATACTTGTAGAGGAATGTTTGGGTGGGAGCTGGGAACAGTGGCCGATCCAGCCCTTGGTGAGCGACTTACTGTTCATATTTGAATGGGTTGTAGGAGCCCTGGAGTGCAGTGCAGTGGGACAAGGCGCCCTCCGTTCTGTTCTGCCCTGCCCTGTCCTCTTGTTTTGTGGTGGCCACGTCCTCACCTGTTTCCTCTAAGCTGGAGGGTGAGGACTCACTCAGTAAGTCTTGGTTCTAGGCCATAGGATACAGAGCACAGAATCAGTGTGTGTGTGTTTGTATGCTATGACCTGGATTGTTTTAAAACAATCATTAAATGTTCCATTTAAACGCATCTTAATCTGACTTCCAAGGCAGTATTTCTAAAAGAAAATGCCCCAGGTGCAGAAAAGACCACTTACAGCCAAGATACATCACAGCCCTTAAAAAATATTAAGAAATTGACCCAAATCTGCTCATCTGGAGTTGGGGAGCCCTTGCCCCACACCGCAACTATAACCGTAGTTATATCGGGACCTTGCCTGGTGGCAGGAGCCCCAGGTGACAACTGGCCTGCCCCACATCCTGTCCTCATGAAGACTCACAAGGTCCGGGGCCCTAGAGGCAAGCTCATAAATGGAGAAACTGAGCCACATGGTGAATTACTGAGCTGAAAAGTAAACACTGAGAATCTCCTATCTGCTAGGCACTGGAGTCTAAAGCTCACACGACAGAGCTCCTGCCCTCCAGGAACCCATGGCCTACTGGGGGAGACAGAGAAGTGAAGAGACCATCGCACTCCATCCTGCTCTGTGCTGGGACAGGGGAAACCACAGATTCCTGGGCCCTCTGAGGAGGAGACCCTCACCAGCTCTCACCTGGGATGGGGTCACCAGATAAGGTGTGAATGGACCTTAATGAGTATCTTCTTTTAATTTTATTTTTAATTGACAAATAATGATTGTATGTTTTGATATATACTCACACTGTGGGATGATCGGATCATGCTAATTAACAAATCCATCATCTCATATACTTATGTTTTTGTGGTGAACACATTTACAATCCACTCTTTTAGCAATTTTGAAATATACAACGTGCTATTATTTATTATAGTCTTAGTACTCTCTCCCTGCACCCCCCGCCCCCTGCCCCCCGCCCCCCACCCCAAGCTGACCCTGAGACCAGGACTTGGTGCAGGTAGCTTACGTGGGAGGTGATCCCTGGAAGCAAAAGTGAATGAGAGGGAACATAAATCAGAAAGAACAAAAGCCGAGAAAGGGGCCTCAAAGGGTAGGTGACCCTCTAGGCAACAGGTGGCAATTTTGTAGAAGGCATCTTAGCATTGTCCCCTCCGGGGACAGGAAGCCAGGTCATTTCTACACACATTCTCTTCCTTTGCTGGCTGAGGACTGCCCTGAGGGTGCCAAATCTCTGGCATTTTCCACCTGCCCTGTACAGTGCTGAGCTGGTGTATTGGTCTGTTCTCACACTGCTAATTAAGACATACCCGAGACTGGGTAATTTATAAAGAAAAGAGGTTTAATGGACTCAGAGTTCCGTGTGGCTGGGGAGGCCCCACAATCATGGCAGAAGGTGAAGGAGAAGCAAAGTCATGTCTTACATGGCAACAGGCAAGACAGCTTGTGCAGGGGAACTCCCCTTTATAAAACCTTCAGATCTCATGAGACTTACTCACTATCACCAGAACAGCAAGGAAAAGACCTGTCCCCGTGATTCAATTACCTCCCACCAGGCCCCTGCCACAGCATGTGGGAATTATGGGAGCCACAATTCGAGATGAGATTTGGTTGGGGACACAGCCAAAGCATATCAGCTGGCTTCTGCCAAATGAAGACCTTAGGCAGAGGAGCAGAGGCATGAGGAGGTGGAGGCTGGACGCTAGGTGGCTGCTGCAGGGGAACCTGGAAGTGGCCCGGGCGAGCTGAGACCAGGCGCCAGCAGCATCTGCTACAGTGTGAAGAGGCACCAGCCAGAAAGAGCCAAAGATATCAGGAGGCCTTTCCAGGAAGAGGAAACAGGGTGAGCAAAGTCTGGATGGAGAAAGAGTTGGATGTGAGGGAGAACCACAGCCTCTGGGTAAATCTAGAGTGCAGCACTGAATGCAGGGACTGTCAGGAGCTGAAACTGAAGGAAAACTGAGCTAGCTTCTTCCATGATGGATTCGTCCTTCTCCGATTGCATGGAGGGCTCTTTCTGGCTCATTTTCAGGAGGTGTCTGTAGATCCTTTTCCAAGTGTGTACTTCTCTCACCATCCCAGGACCCTTAGCAATCCAAAGACAGCCTTCTCTCAATAGGACCAGGTAGCTACTTGGAAGTCAAAGGCCTTGAGGATGAGGCCAAGGGGGAGGGATTCTCTACAAAGAGGTGACTTTCTCATCACCAGAACACATGTTAAGCAGGAGTGACCTTCATCCCCGAGCCTCAAATTCTTCATCTATGAGAGGAGAGCCATTAGCACCCTCCTTTCAGGCTGATGGTGGGGAAGCACCCAGCATGGTGCTCAGAGAATGGGATTACTTCCCCTGGCTTGTGCCCCACTGCCCAGCGGTGACTGCAGGCTACTGGGAGTGCTGTGCTCACTTCCACAAAAAATCAGGTTGCGTGGCCAGGCACACTGGCTCATGCCTGTAATCTCAGCACTTTGGGAGTCCAAGGCAGGAGGATTGCTTGAGGCCAAGAGTTTGAGACCAACGTGGGATTAAAATAGTGAAAATATACCTCTACCAAAAAATTAGAAACTTAACCAGGAATAGTGACACATGCCTGTAGTCCTAGCTACTCGGGATGCTGAGGCAGGAGGATCCCTTGAGCCCAGGAGTTCAAGGCTGCAGTGAGCTATGATTGTGCCACGGCACTCCAGCCTGGGTGCCAGTAACAGTGTAGCATTTACCTGGAGCTTCTGGGCTGTAAAACCTTTCCAGATAAACGGTTAATTTGTTAATTTGAAAATTTGTACACAACTGATTATACTTCTAAAGGTCAAAATTGTAACTAAGGGTAGGAGGGCACTACCCAGATGAATTCAATTTCATTTCAATGAGAAAAAAAGCAAACAAAAAGTGGGCAGAGGACACATTGTGAGTCAGTTACTAACTAGGTCTGCAGGAGAAACAGAAATGAGTACATCAGCCCCTGGCTGTTGAGACTCCTAAACAGCTGGGATTCAGCTCTTAACACAAACAAAGACAACACAGAGCAGGCTGTGGTAAGGACCATGCCAGAAAAAATGCAAAACATCTCGGGGATTTGCATGTCACTGCTCAGGCTAATTGGGGCAGCCGCTCAGGGAAGGCTCAATGCATCCTGGTATCAGAGCACCACTTTTTCAGGCTGAAACCCACAGAACAAAATAGAATTCATTAGATGTACAAAATGAAAGGACCTCGAGAGACCTGCCCAGACATTGATTCCTAACACAGAGGGTGGCATCCCACTGTCCCCTAAAAATACCCAGAGAGGCTGATTCTTTTAATTCTAAGTGAGCCCAGACTTCCCCAAATTCCCTCTGGTTCCACTGGTGGGCATCCCCAGTGACAGCCACTAATCTCATCCACCAGTCTCTGTGCAGTCCTTTCATTGATGAGTCCATCAAGAGCTAGATCAGTGGCACGATGAGATGCTCACTCATTAACTCCTTCTAACAATCATTCATTCCCAGTGGTCTCTGGAATGACTGGCCAACCCTGAGCTCTACGCTGGGAGCTACTGATTGAGCAATGAGTGAGGCTCCACCTTTGTGCACAGGTAGCTTCAACAGACGAGTAAACCAAGTAACAAAGAAGCCCACAGGGCAGAAGGATTGACTGTCCAGGCACGTCAGAGGAAGCAAGATAGGTGATAGCCATTGTGCAGGCTGTGGGGAGGATTTGCTACTTAGAGGACACAGGAGACTCTTTGGGCAAAAGGAACTTTATGTGTAACATCTGCCACTGAAGGCCTGGCTGGGTCATGTAGGATAAAGTTTGGACAAGGTAAGATACATGGAAATGCAAATTGACATTAGCTGGAGAAAGGCTTTGACTGACAAATAAAGGCACTGGACAGCCTTGTTGGTAGGAAAACCCCTTCATCCCTTCCACCACACCTCCATTACTGTCCCGCCATCGTGTTATACACCCATCTCCTCCTGACACCGGATCTAAGACCAACCCTGCCACCCATGCACTGAATCACATCCTCTCTGGCTACTCAGGGCCACAGGTTCTGGAATGGAAAACAATGCGGTACTCAGTTGTTGGTTAATTATTAAATGTCTTCTTCTCCTTCTCCCTTCTCTTCCTATAGTCAGCCCTCAATATCCGTGAGTTCCGCATCCATTCATTCAAACAACAACAGATCAAAGAACTGCATCTTTACTGAACATGTACAGACTTTTTTATGTCATTATTTCCTAAACAACACAATTCATAACAACTATTTCTATAGCATTTGCTTTGTATTCAGAATTTTAAGTAATCTAGAAATGATTTAAAGTATATGGTGTATGTGTATAGGTTCTATGCAAATACCACACCATTTAACATCAGGGACTTGAGCATCTTTGAATTTTGGTATCCTTGGGAGGTCCTGGAACCAATCCTTGATGGATACTGAGGGATGGCTACATAATTCTTCACCTCCTCATCTTGATGAACTTTCACTGTGTTTGCCCTTTATTTAGGGATTTCTTAACACTGGAAGCTCTGGCATGTGCCCACTAAGTAGAATGGCAGATATAGATTACTGGTGACCAATGATGGGGGAAGGAAAAGGAAAAAAACAAAAACTGATGACATTTCCATGCACCACCATGGCCATATGTTCACTAGCACCCCTTGTTCACTAGTTCATTGTGGCACTGCATGCCACTTTCTTTCAACACCATAGTCTAGTTTCTATATTAGCGGAGGGGCCCTGCCTCTCATCCTGCTTGGCACTGGAAATCATCACCAAAGGAGGAAATTAACAGGACAATGTTGTCACCATATGCTGCTTCAACCAAAAGTTGCCTTAGGCCAAACCTACCTGTGCTATCACATTAAGAAGCACTGGTTGTAGTTTCTTTAATATGGGATGTAGGCCTGCACATGGTATTTGGCTCACATCAGAGTGAGCTGTACAAGGAAAGACAGGGTTATCAGTTTTATTGCCAGTTCTATACCAGATGATTTCAGCATTTTACTGACCCTGAGGGGCACTGTAGCGCTGTGGGCTTCTGTCTTCAAGAAATAGTGCTCAGCTATTCCCGTGGAATGTTAGTGGAAGCTTGAACCATTCTTTATCAGCCTTTAAATGATTTATGAATCTCCTGCTGGACCATGCACTTTGGAAATCAGAATCTAGGCTTCATTTCTTGATGTATCCTCAGCAGCTAGCCTAGGGCTGGCACAGAGTAAGAACTTGATAAAAGTTTGTTAAATGAATAAATCAGAGAATGGATGAATGAATCACAGACACTTAGCTCATCTTATATATCGTGTTCCAACTGTTTCCAACCACATGCTGCAATTGATGTCTATCAGCTTGATTTTCTCTGCCTGTAAATTTAGACACTTTGCCAACAGATCAATCATAAAAATATGTATTAAATAGGAAAACACAGCAGTATACAAATGGCTTTCAAGAAAATGGCTTTGAAGACAGACGTATCTGAATCTGGACTTGGCAGCATGACCAATTTTCTCTGGGCAAATCAATTGTTCTTCTAACGCTGATATATGGAGACTTCTATGGAGTAAATATCCAGCATCTACACTTTAGGATCTTCAGCCCCACCAAGAGTGGTGGTGTCTGTAGCAGGCTAAGTTTTCTTGGCAGCAAATGCTGAGATAAAAATCACAATGCACAAAGTTTATTGGGAATTCCTCTTAAGGCCTGTGAAACAGAGGGGAAGAAAGTAGGATTTGGCAAAAAAAAGAAGCTGAGTTACTCTGCAGTTTCAGCAAAGGCCTCAGTTTGACCCTATGGGGACTCTAGAGATTTGATGAACCTTTGGAATTGTCCCAAGTTGGGGTTTGGGGACAACTGATCTCTCCATGCTTCTTGGAGTCAGTGTTTTCTTAGCATCTCCCAGGGTTCTTTCCAAGGAGCTAACTCTTGTATCCCAGGAAAGTGTTCTCAAATCAATAAACTCCTCCTTGATCTCACACCCTAAAACCTCATCTCTTGCATATTCGCATATTCTCCCAGCTACTGCTGACAAAGGCTGACTAGATCTCTTAGTCTTTTAGTATATAGCTCTTTTAGTGTATAGCTTTCTTCCTCTTCTCTCAGCATGCCCCAAGCATAAAGGGAAATAGTTCCTGGTTCCTAGCCTAGCTACGAGGGGGTTGCGGGGCAGTGGGTGTGGATCCTGAGGGCAGCTCATGTTTTCTGGAAGAGGCAAGGCCTCTAAATCATCTTCAAGCAAAGAAGGAGTTTAGTACTTAATAGAGGCAAGTGGCCCAGAAGTCCAGGGGAGCCTGGAGATTGAAGATTTGGTGACCTTGGAAAAGCTGGCTGAACTGCGAAATTGGGGAGTTCTACTTTCTTTAGAGCTCAAATATTCTGACAACTAAGTCCACAGCTCGGTCTGGCCTCTTGCTATAGAAGCTGAGAGCCTCTTTGTATGCTAACCAGGAGGTTCCTGGTTTTCGTACTTAGCTCTGACTTACCAATTAATCACTCTCACCTTTTCATTTCCATTTTCCAAAATCTCAGTTGAGCTTAGCAATAACCACCCTATTCCACCCATATTTACTCTTTGCCCCATATTTATAAACATCTGATGCTTCACACCAGCTAATGCATCTCCTTCCCCTGGTATCCATCCCAGATCATCACTCATGAAAAGTCAGCAATTATTCTGTTACCCACTTCTGGGGGCACCTGTGCTCCAACTAACCCCAGGAATAGAGTCCTCATTGCCAGACAATCAGTGGGTTATCCTGTCCCAGAATCTCATCTTAATGTCTCCTTTCTCAGACAGTCCTTAGAACCAGCTGTCACAGGCTAGGTTCTTCAAAGGAGATTCAGGTGGAAATTGAACACAGGACATTTATTCAAGAGAAATTGTGTAGGATAGAAGGGGAAAACATGATTGAAAGGAGGGAGAAATTGAGTTGCATGTAGGCCCAAAATGGTCCCCTGCAAAGTAGCCTTCAGAGATGCCCCACCTGGAGGAAGAACCCCCGCCCCTCCATGAAGGTGGCATGACCTCTGGCAAGGTGATGTTGGAAAGAAGCTGATGCTAGCTGAGACGATAAGTTGTCAGTGCCTGGCAGAGCATCGGAGCAGTGCATTACAAGGCCCTCTCCTGAGGGCTCCTAAATTTGGGGTCCTGGCGCTGTTCCCTCTCCACTCCAGTAATGATCCAGGATTGAGTCTCCCAAGGTGGAGCGCTTACCCCACCAACCTAGTCAGATACCCTCTTCTGAGAAATGTGGAAGTGGCAGAAAGTGGGAGTTGAGACAGGAAATCAGCTTCTGTGGGTGACTGGGTCTCTGTGCAATATGCCAACCAGGGAGTCGCAGGCAGCCAGGTTCTGCCCCACAGACAGCAGATGACAGAAAGCCTGTCTACAGAGGAAGAAAAGGGCAAAATAGACAAGCAGAGAGAAGTGGGAATAAGAATTAGAGGCCTGAGGTTTTTCTGGTCTCCACTTCCAAACCCTGTCTGAAACTCAGTTAAGTCCACAACATCAGGCTCTGTAAGACTTCTGTATTCTTGTAACAAATTAGTTCTAGTTGATATCTGCCAATGCACCAAAAAATCCTAACAAAATGTTAGGCACAAAACAAACCCTTTGTTTTTATTTAGGTAAATGCTCTTTTCAAATATGCTTGTTTGTTTGTTTCTCTTCAATCTTTTTCTTTGATGTAACAATAACCCCTTTTCTAGATATTTGTGTCTTTGATGGAAAATCCAATTATTTGAATAACTAAACAAATTGTGTTCTCTGATTCTCTGATTTGTCCTCATGCTTATTGAGCCTCTCCCTTCAGGAAAAACCATACGAAAGAGAGACAAGCCCATAAAATCTGGTGCAAGCAAAATTGGGTTCGATTCTCTGCTTCACTTCTTTTTTTTTTTTTTTGAGACGGAGTCTCACTCTGCTGCCCAGGCTAGAGTGCAGTGACTTGATCTTGGCTCACTGCAACATCCACCCCCTGAGTTCAAGTGATTCTTCTGCCTCAGCCTCCTAAGTAGCTAGGATTACAGGCACACAACACCACGCCTGACTAATTTTTGAATTCTTAGTAGAGACGGGGTTTCACTATGACGGCCAGGCTGGTCTTGAACTCCTGACCTCAGGTAGTCCACCCACCTCGGCCTCCCAAAGTTCTGGGATTACAGGTGTGAACCGCTGTGCCCGGCCTCTGCTTAACTTCTTACAAGCAATTTGACCTTGGTCCAGTCACCCAGTGTAACAGACCCTTCATAATTACAACTACATAATGGTGATCATTGTATCTCTTGTAAGTTATTGCAAGAGAAGGAGCCATATGTGAGAAGTGCCTAGCAGGAGCTCAGAGAATAGTCATTATCAATGCAATTATAAATGATAATTATTCAAAGACTATAAGCAATCTGGTTGCCTCTTGCTTTAGTCAAAGCCTTTTCAGTTGCACAAAAGAGATCCTTCCCCCATTCCCCTAAAATATTTTCAATCAAAAGGAAAATAAAGTATCTGTTGGACATACAAGGTTCAAGGATGGCAAAATTCAGGATCTTGAACAGGTCCTCAAGACTCAGTTTCTCTACTTGCTCATCTGGCATTCCTTTTTAAATTTTCGTAGGTTTTTGGGGAACAGTTGGTATTTGGTTACATGAGTAAGTTCTTTAGTGGTGATTTGTGAGGTTTTGGTGCACCCATCACCTGAGCAGTATACACTGAACCCAATTTGTAGTCTGTTATCACTCACCCTCTTCCCACCCTTTCCCCCGAATCCCCAAAGTTCATTGTATCTTTCTTATGCCTTTGCATCCTCATAGCTTAGCTCCCACTTATGAGTAAGAACATACGATGTTTGATTTTCCTGAGTTAATTCACTTAGAATAATAGTCTCCAATCCCATCCGGGTTGCTGCAAATGGCATTTCTATCTTGCAGCTTCTTCCTCAAGCATCCCCCTCTGAATAGCCCTCGTAGGGACATTTTCTCCCATCAATCTCAAGAAATGTCTTTGAACATTTTCAAACCAATCCTCTGACCCGGGTGACTGGATTTGGACTGGGGTTAATGGATCAGGTTAACCCCGCCATAACCACAGAGAATGGCAGAAGGAAAGGGGGAGTTTTCCAGGAAAATCAGAGTGTTCTAGTAGAAGAAAGGAGAAGTCATGGGCCAAACAATTGATGTCTATTTTATTCCCTTGCTGAATCTGTGTAGCTTCTTTATTCCCTGGACAGTGTATTCTCCACTGAGTGGTCTTTGAGTCAACCCTTTATCACAGAGTGCTTTCACTCACACGGTAGAGAGGGCAACTCAGTCATCTGCAATTTCCACTGAACGTTGATTCTAGGTGGAAATCACCATCAGTCAGGTACCCACTATGTTTCACATGGCCTTGTGGAGTAAAGGATTCCTCTTTTTGACTGTGAGACCAGCATTTTCACCCATGTAGTCTTGCCAAGACAGATGAGGGACCACCGCACATAAAGTGTCAGTGACCTAGCTATACTGAGTATAGAATAGACTATTTTATTCCTTAATCACAGTTTGATCAACAACATATTACATCCTAGGCCTTTCTGGGAATGTCAAATGCCTAACGCATTCCTCGGTAATGATGAAAGCAAAGACTGTCAGCCTTTTTCTCCTTTACCTTTTTTCTCCTTTTTCATGATTCCTTGACAGAGGCATGAAAGATTAGGGTCCAGAGCAATTTTGGAAATCATCAAATCCAACTTAGAAATGAGAAAATAGAAGCATAAAATGGGCAAGGAGGTTTGCAAAAGCCATGCAACCAATAACCATTAGAGAATGAATTTAAATAAAGGGTTCTTGGACTTCTAGTTAAGCATGTAATTTGGATGAGAAGAAAAACTACAGGAAACAATTAATTTAGGCTGACAGAGCTCAACTGCTAAGCAATAAAGCTCAGTGTTAGACATGCCTCTCCTGCTGACTGCTGAGGGAACTTTGTCTTCTATCATATGCCCCCAATTACATCTCCCTTGCCCTCCTCTTCATTGTACTGGGTGGCTATACTTTTCAAAAAGAATTGGAAATATTGAAGATCCACTCATACACTAGGAATCACAGGGTAATTTTTGCCTGAGCCAATCCAGCAAGTGACAGGACAGGGGAACCAGAATCTTAGTGTCTAATGAATGCCTAGATTAGGCTGAAACTAAAGACTCGAGCCTCATTCTGCTGTTAACATCAGCATCTCATCATCACTCTCTACCATGCCTACTGGGTCTGGCACAAAACCAAACAGAGGATGAGTCCAGCCTTAAACACACTTGAAGTTTTCTGTTCACATTTCTTCAGAGTGGCAGTTATTTCAGGTAGAGGAAGAAACCTAGAGGATTCTGGATTGAGGAAAGTAAACATTGTTGAAATGAATCCACTTTTTTAGTTCATCCAGTTGCTGCTTGCATCATGGCAGAATTTGGCTAGATGTTCACCAGATCCTATGTCTTCCCTTGTACATGGTCAAACTGTATTTGTCAGATTATTTAAATATGAGCCACGAGATTGGTTCTGAACAATGGAATATGGGCATCCATATATCTGTATCAGTTCCAGACCTGGCCCCTTAAACTTCCCACACAATTTTCCTTTTGATCATACGGTGGCTGGATGCAGAAGATGGAGCAGTGGATTCCAAGGCTCTGAGAACATCTAAGCCACTAATTAAAAGGCCCCTGAATTACTGAGTTATATGGGCTTGGAGAAAAGTCATCCACCACAACCACATTTAGTTTTATGTCAGGGAAAACAAAATTTTATTGTGTTAAGCCACTAAAATTTGGGGGTTACTTGTTATAACAATTAACATTAATTCCCCTAACACAGCCACCCAATCTAAGGCTGCGTTTATAAAATGAGTTTCACTCCAATAACAACACCGTTCATTGGCATCAAGAAAAAAAAGCCCAAGACAAGGCTACAGCAGACACCTAGAAACAAACCATGGTCTGTGAACTTCTAGGAATCAACTGAATTATTGCTTCTATAGAAGTTTGGACTAGTGACCATAGATCAGAAGCCATGGGTTCGAATCCACCATACCCTCTGAATATCTCTCAACCCTGTGCAGGGTTCTTCATCCCCACTGCTGCTTCCTTGGGGCAACCTACCATCATTGCTTGCCTGGATGATGGCAGGAGTGTTTTTCCTGCTTTCTCTGCCTCCAGTCTCCCTCTGCTATATTTTTCCCACACAGCAGTCATTATGATCCACCTAAAATTCACACGTGAATAACTGAAAACATTTCAATGCTTTGCAAAGATAAAAACAATATCTTAATTTAGCTTGATGTGACCTGAGCATCATGTACTTCTCCAGTGACAACACACACATATGCACACATGCACATGAACGCACACATGCATGCACACACATGCACATATGCACACACGCACATGAACACACACATGCATGCACACACATGCACATATGCACATGAGCGCACACATGCATGCACATACATGCACATATGCACACATGCATACACACACACACTCACTGTAATCATGCTTAATTTCTTTTTGTTATCTGTAGATGTCATAATTTTTTTTTTTTGTCTCTGGTTATTGCCCATTCTCTGTCCTTTGGTCTTAGACATTATTTCATCTCTTTCCTCTTTTCCTTCTTTTTCCCCTCAACTTCCTTTTTCTGCTGACCTTCCTTAGTTCTCCCATTGGAAGATTTCTCCCCCAGGGAGACTTCCCCTATTCCCCGCTGGGTGAGGTGTTCCTCAGATGTACTTTCCTGGCACTTTGAGGCAGGTTAATGGCCTGTCCCATCTTTAAGTGACTAAGACTCCCATGTGGCATGTAACATTTGAATCAATAGCAAGACACTTTTCTCCTCTGGGCTTCAATTTTCATGGCAGTGAAGACCACTTCAAATCTGCTGGAAGGATTCATTAAAGATAGTACTCACTGGCATTGCATGTATTGAGAGCCAGCTTTGTTCCAAGGGCTCCTGGAACACATGTGGTTTTACCTTGGTCAACCAGCCTTGTAAAGTAGATATTAATACCCCTTTTTATAGGTGGAGAAGTTGAAGCTCAATGGAGTTAAGTGACTTGCCCAAGAGTACATAAAATGTTATATAAAAAAAACCTTGAATTTTGAATTTGGATCCATTCACTTCAAATCCTGGACTCTTTCAATTCAGAGCCTGAATAAAATAATGGCTAGGGAAGTATTTAAACTGATGAAGATAATAGTTACTATTATGTACATACTTACATTTATGTATTTACACATCTGTTTCCATCTACTAAAGCAAAAGAACAAGGCCCCTGTCTCATTAGTCTTAGCCTAGCACCTGCCCCAGATGCTTTCAAAATTTGATTAAATGGAAAAATTGAAGAAAAAGAAAGGAGTGGGAAGGTAAAAATTAACCCTAAGGCTCCTGGTACCACCATTCTGTGTATGAGGTGGGCTTAGAATTGTCATATCTTGTACTTGTATAATCTTGGCACTGCTCAATGCAGTCCACTGCAATAATAATAATAATAATAATAATAATAATAATAATAAGGTATTCAACTAGCTAATAGGGGAACTCTGGGTTTTGTGACCAAAAATCTTTTTTTAGTGTAGTTCAATTTGCGTACCTGCTGAGGCTATTACAGGTTAGGGTGTTAAGAAGCAAAGCTGCTATTCTACCTATAGGTCATTTTCAAAACAGTTTCAGCATAAGCCAGATGGGAAGTAGGATATAAAGCCAGGCATCCAGGAGGAAATCATCAGGCTGTCTGTGTCCACGATGGGACAGCTAATATGTTAGCCCTGCCTTAGTGAAGGCCTCCTTGTAGCCTGGAACCTGCCTTCTTAAGAAGGGTACAAACTTAGTGGGGGCAGACATCCCTAGGGACATTCTGACCCAACTCCCCAGCTGATTTACAGTTTCCCTGGCCATTGTACTCATGACCAATGCTGAGATGTCAGTGTTTCTGTGCATCGGGTCACACTGCCTATTTTGCCATCTGAGCCAGGCATGACTGTGAAGTAATGCAAGCAATTGTAAAGCAAACACACTAGGACTTGTTTACCCAAATAGGTTTCATGATCACAAAAACAATTTCCAGGCAGGAGTCACATGAGAGAAGTAACCCCTTCTCAGTGTAGTCAGTCTTCATTCTGAACTTAAGCACTTTATCATTCTTCACAATCTTCCCCCAAATGACAAGACTCCCAGTGAGTTCAGGGTATTTTTCAGAAAATATGGAACCAACTTCAAAAACGATGAGTGTTGCTGAGGACCTTTAAAGGAACGTCCCCAGGCCCGAGAGATGTGCTGTCCAGTAAGTAGTCACTAGCTACATGTGGCTGAGTGCTTGTAAAATAGCTAGTATGAGTGAGAAAGTGAATGTTTAATTTTCTTTAATTTTAAATACTTTAAATTTAAATCTAAAAACTGAAGCACAGTAAAAGAGTCTGCCATGAATACAACTTTACTGAAAAATTTTAAGCCTGTTTGGAGCAATGTGAATGTATGAATCTATTTTTGCAACTGCAAATTCTGAGATTACAATATAAATCCAGTACTTACAGTGAAAATTTAGCATCTGAATTGAGATGTGCTGTCAGTAAAACACTCACTGGATGTTACAGGCTTAATATGAAAGAAAGAATGTAAAATATCCATTAATAGTTTTTATATTGATTACATATTGAAATGATAATATTTTTAATATTGGGGGTTGAATAAAATATATGATTAAAATTAACTTCACCTGCTTTTTAATTTTTTTCAGTGAGGCTACTAGGAAGTATTAAAGTGCACATGTGACTCACATTGTATTTCTAGACAACACTGCTCCAAAGGGCATTTCCAGACAAGACTGATTATATTTTGAGCAACAGCAGCTTTGTTGGAATAAATATTTAGCCTCCTGGAAGAACTTCTTTAAAAAATGTTCCTTTGGATACATAAGCCAAAAGGTGGTGTCAGAAGTGTTTCCAGAACACAGAAGTTGCTGAACCTTAGAGAACGCCACCTTGGATAGTAGCTTTGAAATAGGGTTGTGATCCTTCCCCTACAGATTCCACTAACATTCAACTCTAACTACTACATGTAAGACACTTTAATGCTTCATTCAAATCATCAAAACAATTTTCGAGAGAGGCATGATGAATCTTATTTTATGGATGAGAAAACTGAGGTTTAATGAGAATGAGCTCTGCCGTGGAACTCATAAGAGATGGAGCTAAGGGTGTGAGTCCAAGAACAATCTGCTTTCCACAACATGGCTATTCCTTCAACTATATTAGAGTTCTTCCAAGATTTAGGGAGATCATGTAAGGTACAAAAATGCTAAAACTGTGCCCATAATTGCTGTTATTCGGACCAAACTCCCACCCTCCCCATGCTTAACAGACCATGGATGTGTAAAGATTTGTTGTTTATGCTCCACTGTAAATGGAGCGCTCTCCCAGCCACGGCTCCTGGCTGTCCCAGCCAAGGCTCCTGACTCTCCCAGGGCACTCTCCATCACACCAGAAGGCTTCCTCCTAATGTAAGAAGAAACAGGCAGGCAAATGAAACAAATCACAAAACCCAACCCCATTTCTTTTTCCTAGCCCCGTGGTACAAATGCATGGAAATGAGATCCCACCTGCAGACAGCAGTAGGCAAGAAGTGAGAATCCTTCTGATTGAGCATTTGCATTGTGTAAATCCAAGTTAAGTTGTGTGGGTGAACTCATCGCATTCTCTTGCAATGGGCTGCCTGGGTAGAGACTCAGAGAAGAGCACTAAACTGGGAGTCATAGCATCATCATCATCATCATCATCATCGTCATCAACAACATGGATGCTCTCTTAAGCCCAGAAAATATGGCCAGCATTGTGACCTGTAGTTGACTGTAATCCCTTTGCTCTCCTCAATAGAATAGCATCAATTCTATTCATCCTTCACCTTCTTTGACTCCCATTCTCAGGCTGCAAAGTGCAGCTCCCCTTTGCCTTCCAACAGTACTCACTGCATTATAATTGTGATTATGCGGTGAGGCTACAGGTTACTGTAGGTCAGAGTGGGTCTTAATCACCCATGTATCCTGGCACTGAAGCCAGGGTCTGAAACACAAAGCACCAAGCCCTGTAAGGATATTTATTAGTTGACGTGACCTCAAGGTCAGGTGATGCCATGGGCAGGGTTGACTGGATTCAGTAGCTGGACTTCTTCCTGGGTCTCCTGACATCCAGGCTTGGCTTCTCACCAACTGATGAGGCCTGACCCTCTGCTTCTGGGTGTAGAAGTGTGATTATTTGGGCCCTTGGCAGTGCCAGGCTAGGCCCTTTGCTTCCTTCAGGATGTGAACCTTAATAGGTTAGCTAGTCACACCTGCACTTCATGTGATGTCAAGCAAATAGCTATGAAAGAACAAGAACAGTTTTCTAGATCATCAGGGATTTATGAAAAGGTGCCTGCCTAATCTTGGTACATTTCCTGATTGTGGTTTCAGCAATGTGGAGAGTTCAATTATTTCTAAGTGACTGAAAAAGCAGAACCACAGACTCTATTGACCATCCTAACTCACACCTTATCTCTACTATTCTCTACCTTTCTCCCTCCTAGACTCATTATTTACTCTGTGTTTTTGCACCCAAGAGCATAGACGGTGCTTGGGACAGTGAAATTGGGTAAGGCTGTGTACATTCAATTTGCTCCTGATCCTCTTCCACTCCTTTTTCTCCATCTTTCAAAACCCAGTTTAGCACCTCACACCCATTAGGATGGCAAATAAATAAATAAAATAAGTGTTGGTGAAGATGTGGAGAAATTGGAATCATTGTGCATTACTTGTGGGATTGTAAAATGGTACCGTTGCCATAGGAAACAGCATGGCCGTCCCTTAAAAAATTAAACATAGAATTGTATGCTTTGTATGATCCAATAGTTCTGCTTCTTCTGAGCATATACAGTAAAGAACTGAAAGTAGGATCTTAAAGAGACATTTGTATACCCGTATCCATAGCAGCATTACTCGCAGTACCCTAAAGGTGAAAGCAATCTGAATGTTCATCACTAAGTGAATGGATAAGCCAAATGTGGTATATACGAACAATGGCATATTCTTCAGCTTCAGAAAGAAAGGAATTTCTGACACTGCCACAACATGGATTAACCTTGAGGGCATTAAACTGAGTGAAATAAGCCAGTCACAAAAAATACAAATACTCTCTGATTCTGCTTACTTGTGATACTTAGCATAGTCAAAATCAGAGAGACAGAAAGTAGAAGAGTGGTTGCCAGGGAAGGAGAAATAGGGAGATGTTACTTACGGTGTATAGAGCTTCATCTTTGCAAGATGGAAAGACTTTCTGGAGAGGGTTGGTGGTGACGTGTACACACCTGCCCCCTTGCCTCAATTGATGACAACCCTGAAGGCTGCCCAGCTCCAGAGCTGCTGGTGGGACAGAGGCCTCTGATGCAAGTGTGTCTCAGTGTAACTTCTCCCTCAGGCCCAAACCTGCCTCCCTCACCACCCTAGTGGTGTTGTTCAGGACAGCACTCTCCAATGAAGCCGCTGCAGGCAATTCTCAGTCTCAGAGTCTCGGCCCTACACTTTTTTTTTTTCTTTTTATACTTTGAGCTCTAGGGTACATGTGCACAACATGCAGGCTTGTTACGTATGTATACATGTGCCATGTTGGTGTACTGCACCCATTAACTCACCATTTACATTAGATGCATCTCTTAATGCTATCCCTCCCCACTCCCCCTACCCCACAATGGGCCCCGGTGTGTGATGTTCCCCTTCCTGGGTACAAGTGTTCTCATTGTTCAATTCCCACCTATGAGTGAGAACATGCGGTGTTTGGTTTTTTGTCCTTGCAATAGTTTGCTGAGAATGATGGTTTCCAGCTTCATCCATGTCCCTACAAAGGACATTAACTCATCATTTTTTATGGCTGCATAGTATTCCATGGTGTATATGTGCCACATTTTCTTAATCCAGTCTATCATTGTTGGACATTTGGGTTGGTTCCAAGTTTTTGCTATTGTGAATAGTGCCGCAATAAACATATGTGTGCATGTGTCTTTATAGCAGCATGACTTATAATCCTTCGGGTATATACCAATTAATGGGATGGCTGGGCCAAATGGTATTTCTAGTTCTAGATCCCTGAGGAATCGCCACACTGACTTCCACAATGGTTGAACTGGTTTACAGTCCCACCAACAGTGTAAAAGTGTTCCCATTTCTCCACATCCTCTCCAGCACCTGTTGTTTCCTGACTTTTTAATGATCGCCATTCTAACTGGTGTGAGATGGTATCTCATTCTGGTTTTGATTTGCATTTCTCTGATGGCCAGTGATGATGAGCATTTTTTCATGTGTCTGTTGGCTGCATAAATGTCTTCTTTTGAGAAGTGTCTGTTCATATCCTTCGCCCACTTGTTGATGGGGTTGTTTTTTCTTGTAAATTTGTTTAAGTTCTTTGTAGATTCTGGATATTAGCCCTTTGTCAGATGAGTAGATTACAAAATTTTTCTCCCATTCTGTAGGTTGCCTGTTCACTCTGATGGTAGTTTCTTTTGCTGTGCAGAAGCTCTTTAGTTTAATTAGATCCCATTTGTCAATTTTGGCTTTTGTTGCCATTGCTTTTGGTGTTTTAGACATGAAGTCCTTGCCTATGCCTATGTCCTGAATGGTATTGCCTAGGTTTTCTTCTAGGGTTTTTATGGTTTTAGGTCTAACGTTTAACTCTTTAATCCATCTTAAATAAATTTTTGTATAAGGTGTAAGGAAGGGATCCAGTTTCAGCTTTCTACATATGGCTAGCCAGTTTTCCCAGCACCATTTGTTAAATAGGGAATCCTTTCCCCATTTCTTGTTTTTGTCAGGTTTGTCAAAGATCAGATGGTTGTAGATGTGTGGTATTATTTCTGAGGGCTCTGTTGTGTTCCATTGGTCTATATCTCTGTTTTGGTACCAGTACCATGCTGTTTTGGTTACTGTAGCCTTGTAGTATAGTTTGAAGTCTGGTAGCGTGATGCCTCCAGCTTTGTTCTTTTGGCTTAGGATTGACTTGGCAATGTGGGCTCTTTTTTGGTTCTGTATGAACTTTAAAGTAGTTTTTTCCAATTCTGTGAAGAAAGTCATTGGTAGCTTGATGGGGATGGCATCGAATCTATAAATTACCTTGCAGCCCTACACCTTTTTAAACCTGTTTTTGGTTTTAAGGATTTTTTCCATTTTTGTTTCATGATGATATCAACTTGCCTTGAAATGAATTGCATTGAATCAAATGACATTAGACAGGGCAGGCCAAGAGGGGCTGGGAATTGGAAACCAGACATATTGAACCCAGCTGGGTAGGGGCAAGTGCAGGGACAGAGCTGGTGAGAATGGCAGGAGCTCTGCAGACTTGCATTTCCCAGCTGATCTGTTGACTTTTGTCACCTTGATGCTCTCTTCAATGAGTACAGGTAGGATTTAGTAACACTGTCTTGTGGAATATTTGCATTAGGTCTGGGCTTTTATTCTTTCTCATTTCCCAGAGGAGAAAGTTAACGGTGTAGTTCACTGTCCCAGGCAAGGGCCCAGGGCTTAGAGGTGGGTCACGCTGGCTCCTCCTCAGAAAGAACCTCAGTCTGTCTTGCAGGCAGAGGTCCAGAGATTCCTAAATATGGAGAACATAGGTCCTTCCAGGGGCAGGCAGAATGGGAGGGGAAGCTGCAGAGCAAGCTGCACACACACATTAACCAGCAGACAGGGCCTTTGTACACCATACACAGACACACACCAGAGTGCACTCTCATTGTGTACTCAGATCCACATGAATAAGACACACTCACACCCACATCTAGGCTCATGCAAAGATGTGCATACACAGCTGAGAATGCATGCGTACTTTTAAGTATAATCAAGCCCACATATTCACACTGATACATGGAACACACTCATTTGAATGCAAACTTACATCTGCTTATAAGCATGTGCATACACACACACTCACAGACACACGCACATACAAACACACATATGCATGCATGCACACATGCACACACGCATGCACGCACACACACACATGCACACGCACACATGCACACATCCACACCCGCACACACGCATGCACACATATGCGCATGCACACAAGCACGCACAAACACACACACACACAAGCACATGCACATCCTTCATAGTAAATGTTCCATCCTGACTTCTCGGTGCAGACCTCATCAACCTTCTTGGCTTCATCCTGTCATTTGCAAAAAGGGAAAGTGTAAAAAGGAATGTAACATGTTCTCTTACCACTAAAACCCTGGAAAAATACATTCCCTGGAATGAAGAAAATGTACATATTGATGATTTGCATTTGTGATATTGGAGTCTGTGCTGGATTCAGTTTAAGTGCCTCCCTGGATACACTCAGCTGTGTTTTTTTTTTTTTTTTTTTTTTGAGGTTACTGATGAACATCCAGGCAGATTTCTGCAATCAATATAATTTATGTAGGCTGTAGAGAGGAGGTTTTCATTTTTATTGAATAGAGAATCTAGAGTTATGTTGCCATCTTTTGGGAAGGGGCCATTCCCTGAATGGTGTCCCTCCCTCTCAGCTGGCCACGCCAACCTGGACCTACATATGGCCAGTGGGCAAGCTCAGAAGCATCTTGCTTCACAATTCTTGTGCCTCTCCCATCCAGGCCTGCATATTCTTCTCTCTCTGGTGTTCCCTGCTGCTGCTGAGGTGCAGGATTTCACAGACCCACTGCTAGCTGGCCAGGCCACCCTCCAAGCTCTAAGAAGGCAGGTGGTTTGCCCTAAAATGACTCCACAGATTTTTGGGATATAGCTTCTCCAGAGGCTGCCAGAGGGATCGGGTGCAGCAACTGGGAAACGCAAGTGTGCTGATGTCCTGTGAAATTTGACTGATTGGAGACCTGAGCTGAGGAGTGAATTCCCCCTTTCTCCCTTATGATACACTGTCTAGAGATTTGCATGGATTCTCTGAAGATATCTCACTTGTTATGAAGCTAAGGCGAAGTCAATGCCCATTTATATTTTATCTTCCTCCTTCAATGCCTCACAAAAGATTCTGCATCGATAAATCCCCATATAGCTTACCTTCTGTATATATCTCAATCTTCACTTACATACTTCTAGAGACAAGGAGCTCACCACCTCTCAAGGCAGCTCTTGCACTCCTTGAAGAGTTTTGTCAGTTAAAATATCATTCTTTAGAATTGTCATCTGTCTTCCAGAATGTCTTTCCTTCAGCAGACCTATATCAGTGCTCTGAGGTTCCACAGAACCAATCCAGTTACTCTTTGCATGCAGTCCCTTCTGGTAATCAGGCATAGTTCTAATTGTCTGCCCTGAGGATTCTCTGACCCAATCTAATACAGTCCAGACAGAGCCCCTGGGCTGCATGCTGTAGTAGGTCAAGCTTGTCCAACCCATGGCCCACAGGCCACATGCAGCCCTGGACGGCTTTGAGTGCAGCCCAACACAAATTCGTAAACTTTCTTAAAGCATTATGAGATATTTTTTTTTTTTTAGCTCATCAGCTATTGTTAGTGTTCAGTGTACTTTAGTGTGGCCCAAGACAATTCTTCTTCCAATGTTGCCCAAAGAAGACAAAAATTGGACACCCCTATAGTAGGTTCTGTAGATACAGATGTGAATACAACTTGACTCCTCTTCTTAGAGAACTTATGATATACAAGTGGAGACAGACACTGTATTAGTTTTCACACTGCTATAAAGAACCACCTGAGACTGGGTAATTTAGAAAGAAAAGAGGTTTAATTGACTCACAGTTCCACGTGACTGGGGAGGCCTCAAGAAACTTAAAATCATGGTGGAAGGGGAAGCAAGCACCTCTTACCATGGCAAAGTGGGGCCGGGGGACCACCACACACCTTTAAAAAAATTACTTCAAGTTCCGGGATACATGTGCAGAATGTACAGCTTTGTTACATAGGTATATGTGTGCCATGGTGGTTTGCTGCACCTATTGACCCATCCTCTAAGTTTCTTACCCTCACCTTCCAACCCCAAAAAGCCCTGGTGTGTGCTGTCCCCCTCCCTGTGTCCATGTGTTCTCATTATTCAACTTCCACTTATGAGTGAGAACATGCAGTGTTTGGTTTTCTCTTCCTGTGTTACTTCACTAAGGATGATGGCTTCCAGCTTCATCTATGTTTCTGCAAAGGACATGATCTCATTCCTTTTTATGGCAGCATAGTATTTCATGGTGTATACGTACCACATTATCTTTATCCAGTCTATCATTGATGGGCATTTGGGTTGGTTCCATGACTTCGCTATTGTAAATAGTGCTGCAAAACATATGTGTGTATGTGTATTTATGGTAGAATGATTTACATTCCTTTGGGTATATACCCAATAATGGGATTGCTGGGTCAAATGTTATTTCTGGTTCTAGTTCCTTGAGGAATAGCCATACTGTCTTTCACAATGGTTGAACTAATTTACATTCCAGCCGACAGTGTAAAAGTGTTCCTATTTCTCCACAGCCTTGCCAGCATCTATTGTTTCCTGACTTTTTAATAATTGCCATTCTGACTGGCATGAGGTAGTATCTCATTGTAGTTTTGATTTGCATTTCTCTAATAACCAGTGATGATGAGCTTTTTTTCATATGTTTGTTGACCACATAAATGTCTTCCCTGGAGAAGTCTCTGTTCATATTCTTTGCCCACTTTTTGATGGGGTTGTTTTTTTCTTGTAAATTTGTTTAAGTTCCTTGTAAATTTTGGATATTCGACCTCTGTCAGATAGGTAGATTGCAAAATTTTTTTCCAATTCTGTAGGTTGCCTGTTCACTCTGATGATAGTTTCCTCTGCTGTGCAGAAGTGCTTTAGTTTAATTAGATCATATTTGTCAATTTTGGCTTCTGTCGCAATTGCTTTTGGCATATTTATCATGAAGTCTTTGCCCATGCCCATGTCCTGAATGGTAGTGCTTAGGTTTTCTTCTAGGGTTTTTATGGTTTGGGGTTTTATATTTAAGTCTTTAATCCATTTTGAGTTAATTTTTGTGTAAGGTGGAAGGAAGGTGTCCAGTTTCAATGTTCTGCATATGACTAGACAGTTTTCCCAGCACCATTTATTAAATAGGAAATCTTTTCCCCATTGCTTGTTTTTGTCAGGTTTGTCAAAGATCAGGTGGTTGTAGATGTGTGGTGTTATTTCTGAGGTCTCTGTTCTGTTCCATTGGTCTATATGTCTGTTTTGGTAAAAAGTACCACACTGTTTTGGTTACTGTAGCCTTGTAGTATAGTTTGAAATCAGGTAGCATTGTTTCTTCCAGCTTTGTTCTTCTTGCTTAGGATTGTCTTGGCTATATGGGGTCTTCTTTGATTCCATATGAAATTTAAAGTAGTTTTTTCTAATTCTGTGAAGAATGTCAGTGGTAGTTTGATGGGAATAACATTGAATCTGTATTTACTTTGGTCAGTATGGCCATTTTCACAACAAAGATTGTTTCTATCCATGAGGATGGAATCTTTTTTCATTTGTTTATGTCCTCTCTTATTTCCTTTAGCAGTTGTTTGTAGATCTTCTTGAAGAGGTCCTTCACATCCCTTGTTACCTGTATTCCTAGGTATTTTATTCTCTTTGTATTGATTATGAATGGGAGTTCATTCATGATTTGGCTCTCTGCTTGTCTACTGCTGGTGTAAAGCAATGCTTGTGATTTTTGCAAATTGATTTTGTATCCTGAGACTTTGCTGAAGTTTCTTACCAGTTTAAGGAGTTTTGGGGCTGAGACGATGGGGTTTTCTAAGCAAAAAAAATCGTCATCGCAAACAGAGACAATTTGACTTCCTCTCTTCCTATTTGAACACCGTTTATTTCTTATTCTTGCCTGATTGCCCTGGCCAGGACTTCCAAAACTATGTTGAATAGGAGTGGTGAGAGAGGGCATCCTTGACTTGCACCGGTTTTCAAAGGGAATGCATCCATTTTTTACCCATTCAATATGATATTGGCTGTGGATTTGTCATAAATAACTCTCATTATTATGAGATATCTTCCATCAGTACTTAGTTTTTTCAGAGTTTTTAACATGAAAACACGTTGAATTTTAACAAAGACCTTTTCTCCATCTATTGAGATAATCATGTGGTTTTTGTCTTTGGTTCTGTTATGTGATGGATTACATTTATTGATTTGTGTATGTTGAACCAGCCTTGCATCCCAGTGATGAAGCCAACTTGATCATGGTGGATAAGTTTTTTAATGTGCTGCTGGATTCGGTTTACCAGTATTTTATTGAGGATTTTCACATAGAAGTTCATCAGGGATATTGACCTAAAGTTTTCATTTTTTGTTGTGTCTCTTCCTGATTTTGGCATCAGGATGATGCTGGCTCCACAAAATAATGTGTTACGGAGGAGTCCCTCCTTTTCAATTGTTTGGAATAGTTTCAGAAGAAATGGTACCAGCTCTTCTTTGTATCTCTGGTAGAATTTGTCTGTGAATCTGTCTGGTCACAGGCTTTTTTTGGTTGGTAGGCTACTAATTACCACCTCAATTTCAGAACTTGTTATTGGTCTATTCAGGGATTTGACTTCTTCCTGGCAGGTTGTATGTGTCCACCCATTTCTTCTAGATTTTCTGGTTTATTTGCATAGATGTGTTTATAGCATTCTCTGATGGTAGTTTGTATTTCTGTGGGGTCAGTGGTGACAGCCCCTTTATCACTTTTTATTGTGTCTATTTGATTCTTCTCTCTTTTCTTATTTATTAGTCTACCTAACAGTCTGTCTATGTTGTTAATTTTTCAAAAAAACAGCTCCTGGATTCATGATTTTTTGGAGGGTTTTTCGTGTCTCTTTCTCCTTCATTTATGCTCTGGTGTTAGTTATTTCTTGTCTTCTGCTAGCTTTTGGATTAGTTTGCCCTTGCTTATTCCAGGTCTTTTAATTGTGATGTTAGGGTGTTGATTTGACATCTTTCTAGCTTTCTGATGTGGGCAGTTAGTGCTACAAATTTCCCTCTTAACACTGCTTTAGCTGGACCACCATACACTTTTAAACCATCAGATCTCATGAAAACTCACTCACTATCATAAGAAAGCATGGGGAAACCACCCCCATGATCCAATCACCTCCCGCCAGGCCCCTCCCTCCACATGTGGGGATTATAATTTGAGATGAGATTTGAGTGGGGACACATAATCAAACCATATCAAACACTAAAAGAGACTCTTTCAATATTTTAGGGAAGATGTCTTTCCTATCTTAGGGAAATTGGGAACAGAGAAAAATTCAGGGTTCTATAGGAGTACAGAGGAGCAGTAACAACCCAGCCTGGAAGAATGGGAAAGACTTCTTGGAGAAAGAAAAGTCTGAGATTTGAGCTGCCACAGGTGATTTTATTTGTTGTGCCCTGCACGGTTCCAGCCTTCACTGGTGGCCTTCCTGGAGTGGTGCAGTGCACAGCCTGCTCTACCTGATGCAGTATCCTTAGGTCATTCTGGGGAAGTGAGGATAATCAGGCAAAAAGGAGGGAAAGCTGAGTAGGCAGAGTTGAGCAATGACACTTGCTCAGGGAACTGCACATCTTGCTGTGTGCCCAGGGAGTAAATTTGAGGGTGTAAGTAGCCAGAAATGATGCTGAAGGAGTGAGGCAAAGCTGGAAATCACCAAGGAGCATCCAGGCAGTGGTGTGCTGGCACCTGCTTATACAGGCTTGTGAGAAGCAACTATGTACCTCTCTTTCCCAACTCCTTGTTAATGACTAACACTGCTTGTTTGAAGTCAGCCATGGTGGCAGTATTTACAGCATGAAATACTGTAAATCATGCCATTTTTCCTTCCCTAGAGAGCCAATTGTTAAACATTTACCATCACACCACTGGTTGTCACTCCTCAAAAAGCTTGGTTCCCAAATCCTTGCAGGGCTGAAGATGGATCTCTGGACTCTGGAATCAATCCATTTCAACCTAGCCTGGACTCTATGCTTCCAGCTGGACCTTGTTTGTCTCTGACCACAATTCACTAACCAGAAGGTTGTGTATTTCCCCAGATCCCATACCTTAGCTTGAAGAATTCCAGATGGCCCTCTGCACTGTTTGGTTAGGGATCTAGGATTGTTTATATATGCACTGAGGGAGATGGGAGGATTTCTTTGTAATTGGAGTCTATTCTTTCTGCATGGTTAACTGCCTAAGAAGCAGAGATCAGAGCCCTTTGCTGTATAATTGACCACGGACATGCTCTGGGTAATAACCACAAATGCTTAGCTCTTTCTGCGTGCCAGACACTGTTCTAAACACATTAATTGTATTAACTCAGTTAGTTCTCATAAGGCATGAGGTAGGTAGTTTGCATCACAGAGAGGGAATGTTACTTGTCCAAGAGCACACAACTGACAAGAGGAAATGATGAGATTGGCGTTCAAGCAGTCAGCTTTTGGGATTTATGCTCTTTCCTAGTGTAATAAACCGAATGAAGCAGGAAGTCATGCTTATTACTGTTATCATCAGCAACTGCATTCTAAAATACACTAATATTGGGTATTTATTGGGCACATACCACGTGTCAAAGCCCTTGTATGTGCCATCTTAATCCATCTTCACACCATCACCAATTAGTAATGTATATTAGACACTTGTTGGCTGTGGGTCAGCAGCCATTTCTTTCTCTGGTAATAGCACCCTGAATTCCATTTTGGAAAATTACTGATCTGTCCTTGATTGATGTCATTTGGTGTAGCTGACTTCTTCCTCTTCTCAGTGGGCAGGTGAGCAGGGCATAAGCCAATCATGCAGCCCAACCCACTGGCCCCAGGGACTAGGCACAGAAATAGGCACAGGATCAAATTCAGAGCAAGGAAAATTAGACCCAAGATCTGTGCTTGAAATAAGGGAAAGAAAACAGATTTCTATTCTACCAGACTTGAGTCTAGGAAGAAAGATGGAGGCCTTGAGCTATCAGCAGTCATTTGTGCTATGGAAAATTTAACTTAGCCTCAACATTTAAGAACAAGAATGGCTTTGCCATTCCAAGAACTGTATTATAGGAAGGAAGTAGAAAAACCCTCATAGACACACCCAGAAATAATGTTTTATCAGCTACCTGGGCATCTCTCAGCCTAGTGAAGCTGACACATAAAATTAGCCATCACAAAAGTTATCACAAAATTTGTCTGGAGGAGTGCAGTATTGAACACCTGGGAAGAGGTCGCAGTGTTCGCCCCAGGGAATGCAATATTAATAATCTCTGTGTAGCTGGCATTTGAACTTTCAGAATGTGTGATATGAGGTTCCATTTATGACAGATGTTGATTTCCTCACTCACCAGCACGCCACGTCTGAGAGCAAAGCCAACATGCAGGAAAGGAGGGCTAAGGGACAGAGACAAAGTGGGTCACAGCAACTCATGTGTGCTCCCAGACTAAGCCACACCCAGGCATTTCAGTTTCAAGAGACAATATATCCCTCTTTTGCCTAAGTCATCTCAAGTTGGGTTTTCTGTCCCTTACAAGCAAAGTGGTGCTGACTAACCAGACTCTCATTATTACCCTTGTATTACAGCAGAAGGAACTGAGGCTCTGAGAGGTTTCTTTTTTTTTCTTTTTTTTTTTTTTTTTAGATCGAATCTCGCTCTGTCTCCCAGGCTGGAGTGCAGTGGCACGATCTCGGCTCACTGCAAGCTCCGCCTCCTGGGTTCACACCATTCTCCTGCCTCAGCCTCCTGAGTAGCTGGGACTATTGGCGCCCACCATCATGCCTGGCTAATTTGTGTGTGTGTGTGTATTTTTAGTAGAGACAGGGTTTCACTGTATTGGCCAGGTTGGTCTCGATCTCCTGACCTGGTGATCCGCCTGCCTCGGCCTCCCAAAGTGCTGGGATTACAGGTGTGAGCCACCGCACCCAGCCGAGAGGTTTCTTGAGTTGGCCAGGACCACAGATAGAATGCTTGGCCTGGCCGGGATCCCCTCTAGTTCCTCTGACTCCACAGCATTCTTCATTCAGCAATCCTTGCTGCCTCAGCACTTGCCTTGTCCTCGCTGCTGTTGGAGACTCCCCATGCAGCATTCCCCTCTGTCTCTGATCAGCCCCTTCCCTTCTACGAGACCCTGTACTCAAGCATTGGCACATCATTCATTCATTCATTTATTCATCAAAGATTTAATGTCTTAATATGGATTAGGTATCATGATGGGGTTTTTAAGAGATAGAGAAGCAATTAGGAAGGGTCAGTTCTCTGAATTCTTAAACAATCTTGTCCAGTCTCCCCTCCCACTTCCCTAGGACTAGCCCTGCCCATATGTGCACCATGACCTTCTCACACCTCTCAAGCACCACAACCTTTGAAGGCATTCATACACTCCTCCTACTTTCTCAATCCCATTCCTCCACATCTCCACCTGGTCTACTCCTCTTCATCCTCAAGCCCCAGCTCTCTGGCTGCCCCTCCAGCATCCGCCAGAGTGAGCCTGTGTCTCTAAGGTCGCTCTCTGCTGACTTCTCTGTTTCCATCTGTTGCTCCCACTGGATTGGACAACTGGAAAGCAAGAACTACATCTTGTCCTCCTGTGCCTAGCAGAAAGCAGGGTTCCTAGGAGGTTCAACCAAAGTTGGTTGAATACTCCTTCAGAAACTTTAAAGTTACCCTTTCTCCTTATCATTAAATCAGGCCAGTCTAAGTTTCAATGTTTCATTTAGAAGTGGCAAAGCCACATGTCCCTAATGAAATGTTCTTAAATTCTCATGTTGTGCTAATTCAGCCTGGCCCTTCCAGGGCTGGCTGTCACCAGAACAATAAGCTTCTAATAGAAGCTCCTAGAAGGCAGAACTTGTCCTCTCTTTACCTTTAACTCTCACCATCTATCACTCTTCAGCACTCAGCTCCTGCCTGCCTGACAGTCCTCTCTAGGTGTGTCTGAGGCTCCTTAAGTATTTGCATTCCCTGTCCCTGTCTGTGATGTTCCCCATGCCCCACACCATCATACCTGGATATGATGGGACACTGAACCCACCACAGAAAACAAACCAATCCCTCTGGGTAGCAGGTTGCTTGCTAAATGCCATAACCACTCTGATAGTTTACTTACTCACTTTTACATTACTTTTTTAAGCTCCGAATATCAATTCTATTTCACAACTAGAAGAATAGCTGTTTGATTTGGAAATTGGCAGAAATTCTTTCTCTCTGATGAGAATCTGCTTTGTAATTTTATACCCTGGAAGATATTAGCTCAAATTACCACTTACTAACACCAGAAATTGGAGGGCCCGGCCCTACTCATCTGTGCAACCTCAGGAAGCTGAAGACCTTCTCAGAGTCTCAGTTTTCTCATGCATCCAGGGAAGGTGTGGATAAATTAAATATCTCTCTTGCTGTTTACAGGCATTGTGCTCAAGGCTGAGTACTCTCTCATTTCATTCTACAACATCCACATAAAGGAGATATTATGATTTTCCCTATTTTGCAGACAAAGAGGCTGAGGTTTGTGTTGTTGAAGTACTTTGTGGACAGTCATACCTGTTATAAATGGCAGAACTAGGATTTGAAACCAGGCATACCCAACCTTGCATCCTAGTTCTTAACCACCACCAACAGGGAGATCTAAGATCTTTGCACCTCAGCCTTTTCATGATTCCACTGCAGATGAGAATAAATGTCCCTCCAGTGCTCCCTTATTCTCTGGACTTGTTATTACAGCATTCTTTACAATTATTCTTTTAGAAATAATCATCATAATTAAAAGATAACCTCTGTGATGTCTCATTTATCTCTGTTTCTCAGCAGCCATCACAGGATACATGAATGGAGCTCAGTTCCATTATGGTAGGTTCAAAAGGGTTACAGTCATTAGGAAGGAGAGGAACTAACATGTATCGAGCCCCTTCCATATGCCCAGCACCACAGGAACACCTTCTGGCATTCAGGTTCATGTGATCCTTTCTGAAATCCTGTGAGCCCAATGCTAATAATCCCTAATGCTACAGGTGAGGAAGCCCCAGAGCTACAGCTGTCCAAGGCAGCACCGCCAGGGAAAGGAGAGCTGAGCTCTGCACCTGTATCCTCTAAATCCAACTGCAAAGATTCATTCAGTAAAACATTAACATTTAAGGAATAAAAGAGAAAACCTATAAAATCCATAGATAAGAACTATGTAAAAACCAAAGGAAAAGGACAGCATTGGCATTAAAACATTCACCAAGATTCCAGGAAACAAGAAAAATCAACAGATGACATAGTTGATCAGGAAAAGTGTCCTTGAACATGCTTTTATTGCAGAGACTGCTGCCTAACACGTGTAGATCGAAACCCTGGGAACTGAAGCTACTGAAAGAGAGCTGTTTAGTATGCAGGAAACTCAGTTTTGTGGGAAGGAAAGGGCTTTTATCTCATCAAATACATTCAAAGAGCAAGCAGAAAGTGGCATTTAACAAGAATTGAAAATATAGGAGTCCTGTGCTACAAAGGGACAGTATCAAATTGTTATTGCTGTGTAACAAACCACCCAAAGTTTGAGTGTCTTAAAATTACATGCATTTACTTAGCTCATGTGGTTGTGGGTCAGTTGAGCAGTTCTGTGGGTCTGGGCTGGGTTGGGCTGATCTCAGTTGAGCTCACTCCAAATCTGCACTTGCTGGCAGGTCTGTTAAGACCTAGCTAGTCTAGGATGGACCTTGGCTGAGAATTCCGTCTCCACGCAGTCTCACGCTGCAGCAGGCTAGCTCAAGCTTGTTCACATGGCAGCTGGGCAAGTTCCCAAGGCAGGGAGCAGAAACACAAGGCCTCAGTAACCTAGGTATGAAACTGTCCCACTAGTTCTGTCATATTTCATTAGCCAAAGCAAGTCACCAGTCCAGCCTCAATTCAAAGTGTGAGATAATAGACTGCACCTTCTGTTGGGAGGAGCTGCAAGTCCTGTGGCAAGGAATATGGGTACAGGAAGGGGGAAAATTGTGGCCATTTTTTTGCTGAGATTTACCATGAAGACATCAGATATATAAATTCACTGATCCTGAAGAAGGTTAGAGATTTATCCAGCATCACAGAACAAGTTATGATCAGAGCCCAGAATACAGCAGGAGAGTTATAGGAAATGAAAATGTATTTAACACCTACTTGGTACCATGTACTGTAGAAGGGCTTTATATACTGTATCTCAGTTAATCTTCCTGATAACCCAGTTAGCAGCTTCTGTTCCCGTGTGTGTATGAACATCTGGTGTTTTTGCTGCCCAACAGGCCTCCTCTGCTTTCTTTGATAGTAACAACTCAATTTTCCTTTGAGAAACCATGGTTCTTTCACATTCTCTTTATGAGGTTTAATAGGGTTGACCCCTTTCCTGGCCCCAAAGAGAGCTGAGAGCTTACAAGCTGGGCCATCAGAGAACTCCATCTCTCTAGACAAGGGTTTACACTTGGGCATATGACCCAAGCCAAATTAGTCAAAATCAGCCAGAAAAATTCTGTGTAACCACTGGAAGATAGTTTTCTCTCTCATTGGGTTGCCATTTTAAGGATGCTAGAACCTAGAGCTGCTGGGACCTTCTTTGCACTTCTCAGGGAGAGACTATCTGAAATAGAAGCCAACTTAGACACACCCAAGGGAGAAGAACAAACTCCCAGTGCAAGTCATCAGTGAACCCCAGGATAGAGACATGCCTGGAGCCAGCTTCACTCTGTGACATTCCCGGTCTTCTAAGGCAGTTCATTAAGCCAGATTGAACTAGGTTTCTGTCATTAGCAACCAAGATCATGAGTAATAAGCCAATTTTAAATGGGCCTTTATGCCTGATCTTGTGGTGCTTGACTCTGTAAGGAGAAAATAATAATAATAAGCAACCATACATTCTCCGCTCTTTAAGCACTTTCTATTTTATTGGAAAGAAAACAATAATATGCATGAGTCATTGCAGAGAGAGAGAGAGAGAGAGAGATCTCCATTTTCCAAAACTTCATTTCTTTAGAAGTCTATGCCATCACATCCCTGTCCTCCAGTGCTCTTTGTGTTGGCATATACTAATACTTCACATGTCACATACTTCCCTCTTCATCTACCTCGGGGACCATGGCTTCTCATTGGAATCACTTCCTCTAAAACGCCTTGAACTCCTTGTCCCCTCCTCTGTCATTCTTACCTGGTCAAGCCCAAAGTTCACTAAGTCATTCTTCACCCAGGCAGTGGCCTACACTTGATCAGTTGAATATTACTGAAGGCAAACACACCAGCTTGCTGACTCTCCATTCGTGTATTCATTCATGGTTAACATTGGGTCTTGGCTCATTGTCTTCCTTTTCTTCAATATTATCATGATTCATGAAGACTTATATATCCATATGTGATCCATCAAATCACCTTTGCCTCACCTCCAATAATCTACCCCTCTATCTTCTCAGCTACACAATTGTATGGTCATATCCTTGATCTTGTTACCATAACTGCACCCATCTGACATTCTATTCCAAGCCACTAACTCTTTATTACCTCCTATTACCTAACTAGTGTACCCATTGCAACAATTTTTGAAGAATTCATTAACCTTACCAATCTATTATTTTAAGTACCTCATGTGCACCCTCACTTTTCTCCGTATCTATCTCAGGGACCATGGTCCATGAATGGAATCACTTCCTTGAAAGTACCCTTAGCTTCTCTGTCTTCCTCTCTCTCTCCATCATTCTTACCTGATCAGAGCCCACTCCTCATTAATTCACTTCTTCATTCATGTAGTGGCCTACACTTCAGAGATGTAAAGAGGGAGAGAGAAAGAGAGAGAGAGAGAGAGAGCAAGAGAGATTGCAATAAAGGGCTGAAAAATCATTCACTTAAATACAAATACTGAAAGCCAACACTGAGCCAAGCTCAGGGACAACCCCAATTCCAAACTGTAATAGCAATCCCAGATTCTATTTTTGTAATGGTCAACAGATGTAGAATCAGTACTTTGCACAGTCTTGAGAAGTGAGGCAGGTATCCTCTTTGATATCCAATATTGCTGGAGGAAAACACACTACCTTGCTGACTGACCTAACTCTAAATTCAGGGTAACAGATTTCAGACAGCATGCAAAATGTTCCTGAGTTCCTGCCACTCTTTCTACTTTCCAAAGTGATGATTTTTTAAATCTTCTTCTCTCTTACTCAGTGCCTACATCCTTATCTCCCCTCCTCCACGTCATTCCCAAATTGTGACTTTGCTTGCTACTTTATGTGTGTGTGTGTGTGTGTACCTTATATTCACTGAGAATACAAAAAGAATTATACAAAACCCCATTCATCTTCCCTTCACTCATCCCAACCACCTACTCACATCCTTTCACTATTCCCTCTTCTTATGAAAAAAAAAAAAAGTGTCTCTGATCCTTACAGGTAAAGCCTCCACTTGTTTTTGTAGACATCATTCAACCTCATCTACTCAAGGACTTTGCTCCTGCTCTTATATCCTCTTTCTCCTGTCTGCATGCTAATCCATGCCCTCTCTACAGAATCATCCCAATTAGCATACCAAATGTTCTAGCATCTCTATAATTTAGAACAAATAAAACAAACAAAAATCTTCTTTGCCTCTATAGTACTTCTAGCTCCATCCCATTTATCCACTTCCCTTCACTGAAGGGTATTTGAAAACTGTGTGTCCTTCTTCATTTGCTCACCTTCAGTCCTCTCCTTGGTTCATTTTGATTGGGTTTCTGTCCTCATGACCAAACAAAGATTTTTTTCCTGCATGTTCTCCAATAACCACTTAGCAGAAGTTAATCTGGCTGATCACTTCCTCTTTCAAGAATCATGTCCTTCTGCCCCTCTCTTGACTTCCATCATGCACACTTCTCAAATATCCCCCCTAACTCACTGGCTGATTCTATCCTCCTCCCACCCCTTCAGTCTCATTTCCTTGATCTTTTGTCTCTGCTTGACTTGGCAAAGTTGGGGACTCCTAAGGCCTTTCTCATTCACTAAAGTCTCTTATTTGTTCCCAGGGTCATAAATATTATCTAAGTACTCAAGTTCTTGTTTCCAGTCCTTACCTCTCCCTAACTCTATGACTACTTATACACAAAGATGTACTGTCTATGTATGTCCACATAGACATTGTGTCTCAGGAGGAATGATGATCTCAGTAGGAATGTTAGAGTTAATGTGATCCAAATGGAACTATTGATTCTTCTCCAGATCTGTCCTTTCCAAGTCTTCTTCACCATGGTACATGGTATCCAGTTGCTCAAGCCAAAACAGTAGAAATTATCTGAGATTCTCTTTTGCACAGACCCCACTCTCAGTCTTTCAATAAGCAAATGTAGTTGCCCTAACTCCAAAACCTACTCCAAATCTGTGCATTTTCCTTATTGTCATACCTCCTCCACTGGTGAAGCCACCATCACATCTCCTGTGGATGAATGCAGTAGCTTACAGCTGTTTTTCTTACTACTTCTCTAGTTCCTTTCAAATCTTTATTCACCCCAGCAGAATAATCACTTTCAAATATAAATTAGAACTGGCTTTTGCCTGTTTAGAATCCATCAATATCTTCTCAGCATCCTTGGAACAGAATGCAAACTCCTGGATTGGGAACACCAATCCAGTGCAGTCTAAGCTGAGCACCATATGCGGGGATGTCTGTATTTAAGTTGGCAGGAATATCATGGCAGTGAGTCAGTAAAAAGTGCTGAAAAAGAAATCAGGCTATGTTTGAAGGCTGAAGAATTGGCTGACTACAAGTCTGGTGCTTAGGACTGGATCCCTGCACAAGAGGTGGACAAAGCAGCTATCCCTGCAGCACTGTTGGACATATCCCTGGGCATGGCTCTCCATACCCCTGATGTGGAAATCATAGGATGACTCATTCTTTTCTAAAGTGTGTATACCAATAAAGCCTATGGAAACTGGGGAGAAAAAAGTCCAAACTTTTGGCCAGGTGCAGTGGTTCATGCCTGCAATCCTAGCACATTGGAAGGCTGAGGTAGAAGAATCACTTGAGCCCAAAACTTCAAGACCAGCCTGGGCAACATAGTAAGACACTGTCTTTACAAAAAAATAAAAATAAAAAACAACTAAGTGTGGTGGCACACACCTGTAGTTCCAACTACTTGGGAGACTAAGGCAAGAGGATCACTTGGGACTAGGAGTTCAACACCAGCCTGGGCAACCTAGTGATACTTTGTCTCTACAAAATAATAATAATAAAAATTAGCCAGTTGTGGTGGCATGCACCTGCACTCTCAGCTACTTGGGAGGCTGAGGCAGGAGAATCCCTTGAGCTCAGGAGGCCAAGGCTTCTCTGAACTGTGATTGTACCACTGTACTCTAGCTTAGGTAACAGAGCAAGATCCTGTCTCAAAAACAACAACAAGAAAAACAGTCCAAATTTCTTAAGCTGGTTGACAAAAACATCTATATATAGTCTGTGCCCAGCCAATATCATTAGGCTAATCCCATGTGGCTGTCTTCCTCACTTCCTCAGCTCCCCAACACTGGTCGTCTTCCAGTTCCTCATGACCAGCTCATTCACACTCCCGACTTTTATATGAACTGTTCCTTCTGCCAGGAAGTTTTAGCCCCTAACTGGCATATGGCATTTTCTCATTCAAAGCTTACTGTTACCTCACATCTACAGAGAAATCTTCATTGATCAACAACTAGTCACTCACATTGACCTCTTTATAAATTCAATGTATGGGAGAGAGGGAGAAAATGGTGGGCAGGAGACAGGACTAACCTGCAGCTCCTGCTCAGATGGACAGAACAGTATGTGGAGACTCACACTGTGAACTTTTGCTCCAAGAACCACCACAGGAACATACCAGGAAAACTCAAAGAATTCATAGACCCTTTGAAAGAAACAGCTTACCTCTGCAAACTCCACAGGACAGCCAAAAATCTGTGAGTTTTCAAAGTGTGGGAGAAAAAAAAATCTGCCTCTGAACACACATTCCTATTGGGGAACCTGAAAATCCAGATCACGGGAGAAGGATTTAACCTTACTTATAGCTGACATGGATTTAGAGAGCCAAATGAAATATAAAAGTAGAAGAAGCAATGGGAAAAGCCCTATAGGCATTTCTTGTCCCCAGCTTGAGCCCAGGGAAGCCATTTTTGGCCTTATCTCACACTGGTCCTTGGAGAAGGGAAGGCAGCCAGTGGAATTGGAGAGGGGCCACAGGGTAAAGGAAGCTCCTAGCTGAACCTTGTAACAATTTCAACTGAGCACAAATTGTCCTGAGTGGAATCATGGGGGGACAATTGGGAACTGCAGATATGAGTACAGAAGCCACAGCCAAAGGGGCAGGTAGGTGGGGAGGAGTGAGGCCTGACAGCCTTGCTTGCTTTCTCAGCAGGAAGGCTTGTAACGTGGGGCAAGATCTCAGCCCTGTTCAATGGCTGCCTGGAGATAAACTCAGTGCTGTCATTGGGGCACGTCAAGAGTGAGGCTGGCCTTGCTGGCTGCCTGGGAGCTGGGCAAGGCCTGTCAATGCCGGCTTTCCCCCACTATCCTGGTGACCTGTATAATGCAATAGAGGCAGCTATAACCCGCCATGGGAACACTGGCCTGAGAACTACCCCAAATCCCCCACAGTGGTCACAGCAAGCCCTGCCAAAGGAGAGTCTGAGCTCAGATCCAACCCTGCCCCCACCTGATGGCTTTCCTCTATCTGCCCTAGTAGCTCAAGACAAAATACATAAACTGTTAGAAGAAATATGGCCCCGCCCATCACCTGAGAAACCCCAGTACTTATCCTGGCCAATGTAGGGCAGAATTATATGCCCTTTCTACTACTGTAGCTGGTGCTTTTTTGAAGTGCCACCTCCTGGCTGGAGGTCAACCAACTCAAGCCATTCCAGCAACTCATAACAGAATAACCCTGCTCCAAAGAAGGAGAAAACAACAGCTAATTCCACCACCTACAATACTGTGGCTAATTAGAGGTCCTTAGTGTGTCCATGTAACAACTTCACTGTAGCATAATCAGCATCTGAAAAAACCCATACACTAAACAAAATTACAACCAAGGACTCCTACAGAGTCTACTTCACTCCCCTGCCACCTCCACTGGAACAGGTGCTATTAAGCACAGCTGGGACATCTGAACACAAATCACATCACAGAACTCTTTGCAGAAATTTCCCAGAACCAGCCCAGAGCCTGGAAGCCCTGCTGGGTGGCTAGATCCAGAAGAGCAATGACAATCAATGCAGTCCAGCTCTCAGGAAGCCCCATCACTAGGAGAAGGGGGAGAGCACCATATCAAGGGATCAACTCATAGGACAAAAAAATCTGAACTGCAGCCCTTGAGTTTCAGATCTTTCCACTGAAACAGTCTACCCAATTAAGAAGGAACCAGAAAAGTAATTCTGGTAATATGACAAAACAAGGTTCTATAACACCCTCAAAAGATTGCACTATCTTTTGAGCAATGGATCTAAACAAATGAAATCTCTGTGTTGCTAGATAAAGAATTCAGAAGGTTGATTATTAAGCTACTCAGAGTAGCTTAATACTCCTTCCCTGTTTCACCTTTCTCTGATTCAGAGAAAGGTGAAAACCAACTTAAAAAAATTTTAAAAATAATACAGAATATGAATGAAAAGGTCTCCAGAGTAATAGATATCTTAAAGAAAAGACAATCACCACTTCTGGAAATGAAAGACAGACTTAGAGAAATGCAAAATACACTGGAACTTTCAAAAATAGAATTAAACAACTAGAAGAAAGAACTTCAGAGCTCAAAGACAAGGCTTTCAAATTAACCCAATTCAATAAAGACAAATAAAAATGAACACACCTGTAATCCCAGCACTTTGGGAGGCTGAGGCAGGAGGATCACTTGAGTTCAAGAGTTTGAGACCACACTGGCCAACATGGTGAAACCTCATCTCTACCAAAAAATACAAAAATTAGCCAGACAGGGTGGTGCACACCAGTAGTCCCAGCTACTTGGAAGGGTGAAGTGAGAGAATCACTTGAACCTGGGAGGAAGAGGTTCAAGTGAGCTGAGATTGTGCCACTGCACACCAACCTGGGTGACAGAGTAAAACATGTCAAAATAAAAAAAAAAAGAACAAAGTCTCCAAGAAACTTGTGATTATGTTAAATGACCAAACAAAAGAATAATTGATATTCCTGAGGAAGAAGAAAAATCTAAAAGTTTAAAAAACTTATTTGAGGGGATATCAAGAAAACTTCCCTGATCTTGCTACAGATCTAGACATCCAAATATAAGAAGCTCAAAGAACACCCTAGAAATTCATTGCAAAACTATAATCACCTAGGCACATAGTCATCAGGTTATCTAAAGTCAAGATGAAGGAAAGAATCTTAGGAGCTATAAGGCAAAAGCATCAGGTAATCTATAAGGGAACACCTATTAAATTAACAGCTGATTTCTCAGCAGAAACCCTGCAAGCCAGAAGGGATTAGGGTCCTATCTTTAGCATCCTTAAACAAAATAATTATCAGCCAAGAATTTTGAATCCAGCAAAACTAAGCTTCATAAATGAAGGAAATAACATCTTTTTCAGACAAACAAATGCTGAGAGAATTTGTGACTACCAAATGAGCACTACAAGAAATGCTAATAGGAGTTCTAAATCTTGAAACAAAACCTCAAAATACACCAAAATAGAACATCCTTAACGTATAAATCTTACAGGGCCTATAAAGCAATAACGCAATGAAAAAACAAAAAGTATTCAGGCAATAACTAGAATGATGAATAGGACAGTACTTCACATCTCCATACTAACATTGAATGTAAATGGCCTAAATGCTCCACTTAAAAGATACAGAATGGCAGAATGGATAAAAATCCACTAACCAAGTATATGCTGTCTTCAAGAGACTCACCTGACACATAAGAACTCACATAAACTTAAGGTAAAGGTTTGGAAAAAGATATTCCATGCAAATGGAAAAGTGAGCAGGAGTAGCTATTCTTGTATCAGACAAAACGAACTTTTTTTTTTTACTATATGAATGTATCATACTTTGTTTATCCATTATCCAGTAGAAGGACATTTGGACAGTTTGGACTGTTTGGTGATTATGAATAAAACCACTATGAACATTCACATATAGGTGTTTGTATGAATATAGGTTGTCATTTCCCCTGAATGAACCTGGGGGTAGGGTTGCTGGATTGTATGGGAAATGTGTATTTAACTGTAAAACAGATTTAAAGCAACAACGTTTTAAAAGAAACAATGGACTTAAACTATACTCCACAAAAAAAAATGGACTTAACAGCTATTTACAGAACATTCTACACAACAACTGCAGAATACACATTCTTTCCATCAGCAAATGGAACATTATCCAAGATAGAACATATGACAGGCCACAAAACAAGGCTCAATAAACTTAAGAAAATTGAAATTATATCAAGTACTCTCTCAGACTACAATGGAATAAAACTTGAAATTAACTCCAAAGGGAACCCTCAAAACCATACAAATACATGGAAATTAAACAGTCTGCTCCTGAAAGATCTCTGGGTCAACAATGTAATAAAGATGGAAATTAAAAAGTTCTTTGAACTGAACAACAATAGTGGCGCAACCTATCAAAACCTCTGGGATACAGCAAAAGCAGTACTAAGAGGAAAGTTTATAGCATTAAATGTCTACATTAAAAAGTCTGAAAGAGCACAAATGGAAACTCTAAGCTCACACCTCAAGGAACTAGAGAAACAAGAAAAAAACAAATCATTTCTTTTGTTCAACCAAACAACCCAAGCCCAGCAGAAGAAAAGAAATAACAAAGATCAGAGCAGAACCAAATTAAATTGAAACAAACAACAACAACAAATAATACAAGAGAGAAATAAAACAAAAAGCTGGTTCTTTTAAAAAAATACACAAAATCGATACACCATTAGCAAGATTAATCAAGAAAAGAAGAGAGAAGATCCAAATAAGCTCAATTAGAAATGAAACATGAGATATTACAACCAATAGCACAGAAATAAAAAAGATCATTCAAAACTACTAGGAACATTGTTATGCACACAAACTAGAAAACCTAGAAGCGATAGATAAATTCCGGGAAATATACAACCTTCCTAGATTAAACCAAGAAGAAATAGAAACTCTGAACCGACCAATAACAATAGCAAGATTGCAACAGTAATTTAAAAAATTGCCAATATAAACAGTCCAGGACCAGATGAATTCACAGCTGAATTTTATCAGACATTCAAAGAAGAATGGGTATCAATTCTACTGAAACTATTTCAAAAGATAGAGAAACAGGGAATCCTTCCTAAATTATTCTGTGAAGCCATTATCACCCTAATACCAAAACCAGCAAAGGACATAACAAAAAGAGAAAATTACAGACCAACATCCCTGATGAACATAGATGCAAAAATCCTCAACAAAATACTAGCTAACTGAATTGAAGAACATATCAAAAAGATAATCCACCATAATCACGTGGAATTCATACCAGGGGTGCAGAGTTGGTTTGACATACAGAAGTCAATAAATGCGATTCATCACACAAACAGAATTAAAAACAAAACTCTTATGATCATCTCAATAGATGCACAAGAAGCATTTGACAAAATCCAGTATCGCTTTATGATTAAAACTCTCAGCAAAATCAGCATAGAAGGGACATACCTTAACGTAATAAATGACATCTGTGACAAACCCACAACCAACATTACACTGAATGGGGAAAAGTTGAAAGCATTCCCCCTGAGAACTGGAACAAGACAAGGATGCCCATTTTCACCACTTCTATTCAAAATAATACTGGAAGTCCGAGCCAGAACAAGCAGACAAGAGAAAGAAATAAATAGTATCTAAATGGGTAAACAGGAAGTAAAAACTGTCACTGTTTGCCAATGATATGATTGTATACCTCAAAAACCCTAAAAACTCATCCAAAAAGCTCCTAGATCTGATAAATGAATTCAGTAAAGTTTCAGATACAAAATCAATGTCCACAAATCAGTAGCACTGCTATATACCAACAGCAACTAAGCTGAGAATCAAATAAAGTACTTAACCTCTTTTACAACAGCTGCAATAAAATAAAATAAAATACGTAGGAATACACCTAACCAAACAGGTGAAAATCTCTATAAGGAAAACTACAAAACACTGCTAAAAGAAGTCATACATGACCCAAACAAATGGAAACACATCCCATGCTCATGGATAGGTAAAATCAATGTTGTGAAAATGACCATATTGCCAAAAGCAATCTATAAATTCAATGCAATTCCTATCAAAATACCATCATCATTATTCACAGAACTAGAAAAAACAATCCTGAAATTCATGTGGAACCAAAAAAGCCTGCACAGCTAAAAAATGACTAAGCAAAAAGAACAAATCTGGAGGCATCACATTACCCAATTTCAAATTTTACTACGAGGCTATAGTTACCAAAACAGCATGGTACTGGTATAAAAATAGGCATGTTTTTAGACTAATGGAACAGAATAGAGAATCCAGAAATCAAGTCAAATACTTACAGCCAACTGGTATTTGACAAAGCAAACAAAAACATAAAGTGGGGAAAGGACTCCCTATTCAACAAACGGTGCTTGGATAATTGGCAAGCCACAGGTAGAAGAATGAAGTTGGATCTTCATCTCTCACCTTACACAAAAATTGACTCAAGATAGATGAAAGACATAAATCTAAGACCTGAAACCATAAAAATTCTAGAAGATAACATCAGAAAAACTCTTGTAGACATTGGCTTAGGCAAAGAGTTCATGACAAAGAACCAAAAAGCAAATGCAACAAAAACAAAGATAAACAGATGGAAACTAATTAAACTAAAAAGCTTCTGCACAGCAAAAGAAATAATCAGCAGAGTAAACAGACAACCCATAGAGTGGTAGAAAATCTTTGCAAACTATGCATCCGACAAAGAACTAATATCCAGAATGTATAAGAAACTCAAACAAATCAGCAAGAAAAAAACAAATAATTTCATCAAAAACTGGGCTAAGGACGTGAATAGAAAATTCTCAAAAGAAGATATGCAAATTACCAATAAACATATGAAAAAAATGTTCAACATCACTAATTATCAGGGAAATACAAATCAAAACCCCAATGTGATAACATTTTACTCCTGCAAAAATGGCCATATTAAAAAATCAAAAAATAATAGATGTTGGCGTGGATATGGTGAAAAGGAAACACTTATACTGCTGGTGGGACTGTAAACTAGTACAACTACTATGGACAATAGTGTGGAGATTCCCTAAATAACTAAAAGTAGATCCATCATTTGATCTAGGAATCCCACTACTAGCTATCTACCCAGAGGAAAAGAATTCACTATATGAAAAAGATGCTTGCACATGCATGTTTATAGCAACACAATTCGCAATTGCAAAAATATGGAGCCAGCCCAAATGCCCATCAATCAACATATGGATAAAGAAAATGTGTGGTATATACATACCATGGAATACTACTCAGTCATTAAAAGGAACAAAATAATGGCATTCACAGCAACCTGGATGGAGTTGGAGACCATTATTTTAAGTGAAGTAACTCAGGAATGGAAAATCAAATATCATATTTTCTCACTTATAAGTGGGATATAAGCTATGAGGATGCAAAGGTGTAAGAATCATATAATGACCTCTGAAATCTTGGGGGGAAGATTAGGAGGGGAGGTGAAGAATAAGAGACTACACATTGGGTACAACGTACACTGCTCAGGTGACGGATGCACCAAAATCTCAGAAATCGCCACTAAAGAACTTACCCGTGTAACCAAACACCCCCGTTCTCCAAAAATTATTGAAATAATAATAACAACAAATAAATTTAACGTATGTTCTGGAATAATCAGTGCATGCACATTCAAAAGATACCAAAGGTTATACAAGGAGGGAAAAAAGCAAACATTTTTTTCCTTCTCCTTTCTCCAGCCATCCCAATAGTCCCTGGAGGTAACTCTTGTCCCTACTTTCTCAAATAGTCTTTCTTCCTGTGGTCTATGTGATTAATAACATACATGTATTCTTTTGTTTGATTTTTCCTATAATTAAATGGCAGCACACTCAATATGCTGTTCTATAAGATGCTTTTTTCACTTCACAAAACATCTTAGATGTTGTGTTGTATTTCTATCCATCTATCTATTTAGAAATTGCCTTACTCTTTTTAATAGTTCCAGAGGGCTCTATTGTAGGGATACACTGTATTCTCTATTGATGGACACTTACATTATTTCCCCTTTTTTTTGCTAGTTCAGTGATGCAGTGAATATCCTTGTACACATATGAGCTGCTTTGCATATGTGCTAACATGTTTGTAGGATAAATTTCCTAGGAGCCAAACTGCCACATCAAAGTCGATGCACATTTTAAATGTTGATAGCATATGCCCAATTGCTCTTTACAGAGCCTGTCCCAGTTTACACTTCCACCAGCCTCACCTTATTTAAATCCTCTGCAGAGCAATTACCACTTTCCAATATTGTCTGTTCATTGCTTTTCTCCCCCAGGGTGGAAACCATTTCATTGCTGCTGGGCTCCTGGGGCCTAGATCATTGTCTGGTAAGCTCTCAATAAATAGGCTTGGAATAAATGAACAGACAATTGAAAATGGACACAGTAAAAAGAACAAGAAGCTTGGCATTCAAATGACATCAGGTTCAAATCCTGGGTCTGTCATAACTGTTTGGCCTTGGGGCAAATTATTTAACCATTCTGAGCCCCATTTCCTCATCTGGTAAACAGAGATAATAATAACCGCTACTTTGAAGACTTACTCTCAGGACCAAATAGGATCATAGCTGTGACAAGTGTTTTGTTACCACAGAGAGCTCCAGCTCTGTGCAGTTACTAGGATCCTGGGCTGATGAGAAACCATCTCCAGCTAAGAGGTAAATCCTAAATCAATGCACCATTTAAACTTAGTGACCACGCATGTTGAACACCATAAACTTCCAATGAAACCTGTAGAAAGCACAAGGATAATTTGGCAGGGCTTCTACTGGCTAGTTCTTATTGAATAGAAGGTTGATTTGCCAGCAAATACTCCCCACAGAGAAGCAGCTGTTTGGAGCCCTAGTCTTAAAGTCTACCAAAGAAATCAGGGCACACTAGTTTTTCTAGAAGATTAAAAATAATGTCCATTTAAAGATACTGCTGATGCCTGGGGCGAGGTGGGACAGGAGTGAAAGAATATGTTCTAGCAAGGGTCAGGGGAGACACCTTTTCTTAGGGGCGTAAGGGTTAGTTCCCAAAGGTGGAGGACTTCCCCAGATAGTGAGCAAATAAAAGATTTAACAGCTCCTACGGGAACTAGCCAGAACCAATTACAATTAGGACTAGCCTGGCTTAGCATGAAAAGTCTGGTAGAAAACTGCATGCTGAGAAATTGAGTGTCTTATTGGGGAGAAGGGCTGGCTGGTTTCCAGAAATCACTGGGCATAAGGCCACCCTGATGTCTCTGTTTTAGACTGTGATTGACCACTGAGTAGCTGCCTAAGTTGAGACGCTCTGCTTAGCCCCCAGCCTGACAGGACAATTGGCCCACACTGCCCCGGAGGCTGCTGGGCAGGAGCTGGTAATTGACAGAGAACTCATTATCGAAGGACAGAGCCTCTGAGCATGCTGGGAATCTGAACTGACAGAGCCCAAGGGCCTGGGAATCGGATCACTGGGAAGAGACAGCCCAAGTGTTGTGTGTCCTGGACCTACAGAGGAAAATAAAGTTTCAGAAATTGCTCGGCACTAAAAGAGAGCTCTCGTATTGAAAGCCATCTCTGATCCACTCTCCATGTGGCTTTGGACATGCAATTGACCTCTGTGAGCCTCAGTTTTGTCACCTCCAAAATAGAGATGACAATAAATCTTTTTCGTGGAGTAAGAAATAAGGATGCTGTAACTATGACATTGATGATCATCATTATAACAACTAGCAGCTATTTCACATCCTCCAGATGTCAGAGACCATTTGAAGAGTGCTAAAAATGGGCCAGGCACAGTGGCTCACACCTGTAATCCCAGCGTTTTGGGAGGCCCAGGCAGGAGGGTCGCTTGAGCCCAGGAGTTTGAGAATAGCCTCGGCAACATAGTGATAACCCTCCATCACTACAAAAAATCAGAAGGGTGTGGTGGTGCACACCTGTAGTCCCAGCTACAAGGGAGGCTGAAGTGGGAAGATCGCTTGAGCCCAGGAGTTCAAGGTTGCATGAAGGAGTTCAAGGTTGCCATGATCACGCCACTGCACTCCAGCCTGGGCTACAGAGCAAGATCCTCTCTCATATAAAATAAAATAAAAATAATATTAAAATGCATTAACTATGTGATCCTCACAACAAGGCCTATGCTGTTATTCTCATTTTATAGATGAGGAAAGGAAAGAATAGAGATAAGATGTTGCCCTAGGTTAGATAGCTAGAAGCTGGCAACGTTCGAATTTGAAGCTGAACATTCTGGCTCTGGAGCCCATTCTGTTAACCATGTGCTCGTCAACCTGGATAAGAAGCACAAAAAGAAGAAGGGCCCCTGCAGCACCTGGCAGAAAGAGGTGTTCAATAACAATACTTTCTCCTTTCTCCCACCCCTCACGCCCACCTAGGAGCATTCTAGACTATCTCTAACTTAAAAATCTGATGTATGCCAACCCCATAGCTGGCGAGGAACAAAGTCTTCCATAATCCTCTATAGGATTTTTAGAAGCTCAAATGCTTTAAATAGTCCAGTTCCCAAAAGACCGAGTCCTATTGTCCAAGATGTATAAAAACCTCCTGCTGTCATTAACCTCGAAAGACAAGAATGATTTGAGTAAATTGAACGTGGGGAAAAGCAGCCTCCAGGTAGAGGAACCTGCAGGATGAGCTTTGAGGGCTGAGCATTCAAGGCACAGATGAATAGCATGGCCTCACCAGGGGAAGCCGCAATGCCAGGGGCTGGGGAAAGTTAGCAGGGGGAAGGTGGGGAACATGGCAATTCAGAAAGATTGTAACCGATCACGACTATTACGCCAAAGGCTTTAGAATTTAGGGCATCCCAGAGGCTTACTTGGGCAATGAATCTGTCCTTTACACGTCTGTCTTCCCACCTCAGTGTCACATAGGGAACCCACACTCCATCTACTAGGTAGAATGGAGCCCATTACATATTGTATTACTTTCTTGTTGCTGTTGTAACAGATTTTCACAAACTTTGCAGCTTAAAACAACATAAATTGAATATCTTATAGTTCTGAAGGTCAGAAAGTCCAAAATGGACTTAGGGGGCTATAATCAAGATATCAGTAAGACGGGGTTCCTTCTGGGGCTCTAGGAGAGGACATGTTCCTTGCTTCTGCAGCTTCCAGAGGCTGCTTGAATTTCCTGGCTTGTGGCTGCATCACTCCTAACACTGTTTCTGTGATCACATCCCCACCGACGCTGTCACTCCAGCCTTCCTCTTGTAGGGACCACTGTGATTACATTGGGCTCACTCAAATAATCTAGGATAATTCCTCTGTCTCAAGATTCTTAACTTAATCACGTCGGCAAAGTCCCTTTGCCATGTGAAATAACATATTTAGAGGTTTCCAGAATTAGGACATGGACATCTTTGTGGGGGACATTATTCGGTCTACCACATCTCTATTCAACAATGTTAACCTCAAGAAAGTAATCTAATATCCTTGTGCTTCAGTTTCCTCATCTGTGCAGTGGATTAAATAATACCATTTACTCCACAAAGTGGTTCTGAAAAGTAAACGGGTGAATATTCATAAAGCACTGCGCCCTGGGCTGGCACTGCCCAGCTGCCGAGCACAATGTGATGGGGGATCCAAGAGGGAGAGTGACCCCACCCTCCCCTTCCTTCTCCCAAACTCAACTGGGTGTAACGAGGATGCCAAGACCCCACACCTGGCCCCATTGTTCCTTGAAGTACCCTGCTCTTCCTACTGCCCCAGTGCTTCACACCTGGTGTTGATGACCCCCTGAGCCTCACCTCCCGCCTCAGCCCCCACCAGGCCTCCAGTGTTGGGTAAGTCACCTATGTATTCCTAATACACTGTGCTGTTTCTCTCTGATGGGGCACCTCCACGACGTCCCCTGGGAGTCCATCATCCCAGGGCAGCCTTTCACCCCTGGCTGACCCCCAGTTTACTTTCAGAAGGAGCTCAGCTACTTCATCTTTGTAGCGAGCTTCTTCAGCACCCACGGGCTGGTGCAAGAACCCTTCTTGGTTCCCAAGGCTGTCCGCCCTCGCTCATACTATGTCACATTTTGCATGACATTGTAGATAGCTGTCACCTTTGCTGCTCCCTCTAAGGCCTCTGAACTCCCCAGGGGAGGACTTTCCTTTTCCAGCTTCTAGAGGCCACCCACATCAGCCTGCATTAGGCCCCAGAATCAGCCCTCAGCCAGCGATGGACGGAGGAAGTGGGGGATAAATATCCGAGCTTCCTTGCCCCTCAGTGGAGACAACTTTGCATCACATTCTATGTAATCTCTCAGAGCCCCCAGTGGACTGAGATCAGCTGCCCACAGTAGTACCTGGCTTCATAACACACCCTTAAGTGACCCTCTTTCCCTCGCCACCTCCCCACATCCTTATGATATAGGAGTTAAGAATAAATTACTTAGGCAGATAGTAAGGGCATGGGAGTCCTCAGTAATGCTATTCTTTTTAATGAAAAGCAGCCCCAAATCATTTTCTAACAAAGAGCAGCCTGCAAGCTGGGAGCTTGCACGGGTGAATGCCGGTAGGAACTAAGGACTAGATATTTTCAAGATGGAGGCTCCATCTTCCTTTCTCTGCCAGCCAGGTGTATTGTAAGGAGCAGATAAGATGGCACGGATCAACTGGAAAGCCCATTTGCATAAGAAGATCAGGGTGGGCGACCAGCCTTCCCTGCGCACTATGTAAACGTCATACCTGATCTAGCTAATCTGTGAGCCCCACGTAAATCAGACACCACGTCCTCAAAGTGAACTATAAAACTCAGCGCATTTGCGCGCATTTGCCACCAGCCGGTCCTTTACGTTGGGAGACCCCTTCCTCTATAGAGTAAGCTATTTCTCTTTCTCTTCTCTTCCACCTATTAAACCTCCGCTCCTAAACTGCTCATGCGTGTCCATGTCCTAAATTTTCCTGGCGCATGACAATGAACCCCAGCTTATATACTCCAGACAACGTAGCCCCTTCACTTACAGGACTAGTGTTTCCTGGGATGATTTTTCAAACAGAAAACTTGCACTGAGTTATCATCTCAGGGTGTTAGGGGACCCAAACCAAGACAAAGAAAGAAAATGTATTTGGGATGACTAATTTAATGTTAAAGCATAGAACTAGTGCAAGAGAAACTGAGGAAATGAGGAAGTCTCTGAGAATCCTTGAAACTTTCAGAGTAAGGGAGAAGTCTAGGTTTTTACCTCTACATGGGATAATTGTTTAAATACTAAATGATGGCCAGGTGTGGTGGCCAAAGTGCTCCCAGCACTTTGGGAGGCTGAGGCAGGAGAATCGGTTGAGCCCAGGAGACCAGCCTGGGCAACATTGTGAGACCTCATCTCTACAAAACATTTTAAAACATTACCCAGGAATGGTAGTGTGCGCCTGTAGTCCCAGCTACTCAGGAGGCTAAGGTGGGAAGACTGCTTGAGCCCAGGAGGCAGAGGCTGCAGTGAGCTGTGATCACACCACTGCATTCCAGCCTGGGCAACAGAGTGAGACCCTGTCTCAAAGAAAAAACAAATAAATAAATAAATATTAAATGATGACTACACGCAGCCAGAAGGTTTGGATCCACACCAACAGAGGGCACAAAAGATGTACTCATTTCTTGTATCCCCCCCACAAGGCCCAGCCAGGAGCTGAGCTCACACAGTCATCCCCTTAGAGACCCTCTCTTCTCTAGGTTTGTTTTGATCCTTTGTTGCAGAGCATATTTTTGTGCAGTCAACTGTGCACCCAGAAGAGGGGGCCAGGCAGGGGGCCTGATTTACCCCCATGCCTGGCACAATGTCCGGTGCAAAAATCACTCACCTCAGCTGGATGATTTACAATTTGGTGACACCCCTCCCACCCTCAACATGTCCAGAGAGCTAAAAGAAGTTAACCATTAAACAGATTGCAGTAGAAGGGCAGTGCGTCTCCAGGGCCTCCCACAGCACATTGCATGTACTTGAGAAAGGAGGGAAGATTGGTTCTAAGGCCACCCAGGGAACTTCTCTTGGTGCTTCCCTGTGGAGCCCTACGGGCTGCCCTGGGCTCCCCCAGCCCTGAGAGATAGTTATTGTCTAAGCAGAAGCTGTAAAGCTATCTGTGTTCCCCAGAGCTCCCCTACCCCAATCTGTGGCTCAGAGGTCCTGCGGTAAAGATCCTGGATGCGATAGGTGGTTTCAATGAGGCCTCTTCTCACCATCCGCCAGCTGGGCATAGCAAGCCATTGTCACCTGGGACCTCAGTCAATGTTCTCACAGACCAGGATAGCCAGCAGAGCACGTGGTCTCACTTAAGCCCCTGTTATGGGTCTCGCATGTGACACTCCTAGGATCCCGCCTGGTGTTAGTTGGCATTACTAGGGTCTCTCAGGCCACAATTCTGGGGCTAAGAAAGGCTCTGTTCCTCTCCCCTGGCTCCTCGCCCTGCAGTGGGGCTCTTCCCACCACATCTAAGGGAAAGGAAAGCGGCAACAGCCACCAAGAGGCAGCCCCTTGGTTGCACATAATGAGAACATTCTAGAACTTGAATTCACATCTCACTGAACCCCCAGTGCTCCTTTGGGGCACCCACCCAGCTGGCCATAGGTTTGGAAAAAGACACCACTCTCCGTCTGGGCAGCTGAGGTCCTGCTCTTTTCAAGGTTTAGCAACTTGAGGGAGACGACCTGCAATTTGCAGAGGCTGCTGACAAGCCTGCAGAGTGGAGCGCAACTGTGAAACTGTGAAAATGCTCTGGCCACAAATGCAGGAGTCAGTACCCAACAATGACAACAAATCACCCCTGGGGGCCCTCCACCTCCAAACATCAAATAGCATAATGGCCTTGCTGCTAAGTCCATCAGTGTCCAGAGAGGCTCAATGCAATCCATTCTACCCATGCTGTTCATTGGAAATGTGGATGCAGCCATATACAAGGAATGTGGAGGTTTTGTGAAAGCTGCCCCACCAAGCTATGCATGGTAAAGGCTCTTTCAAACAGCCTTCCTCCACAGCAGGGATGTCCTGGCCCATCTAAGCGGTTTTTTGTTTGTTCGTTTGTTTGTTTGTTTTAATAGTATCAGGCTTAATGTTAAAACCAGAAATATCAATTAATCTGTTTGTAATAAATTGTAATTAATTTTTAAAACAAATACATATTTTAAACAGATATACATGGTGCATGGTTGAAGTCCCAGCATTCAGGCATTTCAACATGTCTATGAAAAGAGTCAAACTGTGAAATATTTGAAGATATTTCTTCTGAGCCAAATATGAGTGACTATGGCCCATGACACAGCCCCAGGAGATCCTGAGAATGTGGGCCCAAGGTGGTCAGGCGACAGCTTGGTTTTATACATGCTGGGGAGACATCAATCAATACATGTAAGATGCACACTGGTTTGGTCTGGAAAGGCAGGACCACTTGAAGAGGGTGGGTCAATTGGCTGAAAGGGTTAAGTTATTATCTAAAGACCTGGAATCCATAGAAAGGAGAGTCTGGGTTAAGTAAGGGATTGTGGAGTCCAAGGTTCTTATTTTGCAGATAAAACCTCCAGGTAGCAGGGTACAGAGAGAATGGATGGTAAATATTCTCATCAGATTTTAAAAGGTGCCAGACTCAGTTAATTCTCTCCTGGATAAGCGAAAAGACCTGGAAACAGAAGGAGATTCTCCATAGAAAGTAGATTTTCTTCTCAAGGGACAGTTTCACAGACCATTTCAAAATATGTGAAAGAGGCCAAGCGCGGTGGCTTATACCTGTAATCCCAGCACTTTGGGAGGCTGAGGCTGAAGTATCTCATGAACACAGGAGTTCGAGACCAGCCTGGCCAACATGGCAAAACCTCTTCTTTATTAAAAATACAAAAATTAGCCAGGTGTGGTGGTGCAAGCCTCTGATCCCCGCTACCTGGGAGACTGAGGCAGGAGAATCACTTTAACCTGGGAGGCAGAGGTTACAGTGAGACAAGATCCTGCCACTGCACTACAGCCTGCGCAAAGCAAGAATCTTTAAAAAAAAAAAAAAAAAAGCCAAAGACATCTATTTTGTGGTAAAATACTTTTGTGGTAAAATTTCTTTCAGGGCCTGCTATTTTTCATGTGATACTATATTAGAATTAGGTTGGAATTTGGTGTCTTATTGCTACCAAAGATTCTGTTTTGTCATTCTAAAGATCTTTGTTTTCATGCTAATGCTGGTCAGTTGTGCCTGAATTCCAAAGGGATGAGGGTATCATGAGGTATGTCTGACCTTCCCTTCCCATCATGGCTTGAACTAGATTTTCGGGTTTACTTTGGAATGCTTTTGGCCAAGATGAAGGTCCAACAGTTGGTTGGGAGGCTTAGAATTTTATTTTTGGTTTACAGGTGGTTGGAAGAGCTTTGGGAGGAGCCCGAAGGTCAAAGGTCAGGACCTGTCCTGGGAGGAGGTGTGCGTGGGTTGGTGGTGATCTCATCCACACAGGTGTGGAGTCCTGGCTTGTTAGGAGTGTCACGCAGGGGTAAAGATGGTGGCATACCTGCCCAAGGCTACATCTGGGTCAACCGATGACTCAAGCAGCCCGGGAGAGTAGACAGACTTGATTTCTCAAAGAAGTCTTCACCTGTTTCCACAGGTTCTGAAGCTCTGGCCCTTGCCAACCTCTGCTTCCAGGGAGTCCTTGCACACCCAGGCACCAGGCTTACGGGATTAGTAACATTCCTTTCTCATAGCTACTAAGCTCCACTGTGTGCCAGACTGGCTATACCCATGTTTCCAGCCCCACAACCACTCTTGGAGATGGATTTAAATAACCTCTTTGTGCATATAAGCTAACTGTAGTCAGGGATATAAAGTGACTTGCCCAGGGTCACACAGATGAAAAATTTCTGGGTCAGAATTGGGATGCAAGTTTATTTGACATCAACCCAGCCTCATGCAGTGCATTACAGAGTCCAGAAGGCTGCAGATTTGCTTGGAGGTGGCTCAGGCAGAAGCCTGACGGCTGCACATGTAACCTGAGGACATCTGTCCTGGAGAGCCAGCTCCTTACCTCTGCCATCAATGGGCTCGGCCAAGGTCAGCTGCTCCCAGCATCTGCTGGCTGGGGCTTCAATCAGCTATTGAGTGATGGCATTGAGGCACCTCTTTGGGTCTGTCATTCTAACGAAGCCCAGGTCTCACTTTGGCAGGTAGACTATGAAAGATACAAAGAGGGATCTCTGAGCACACCAGGGTTTTTCACCCTTTGTGATGCTGCACATGTTTCTCTGTGTGCATGTGTCCCGGTGAAGCCACAGTGTCTTCCAGTATCTGCTCCGACATGACCTCTGCTGGTCCAGTACCTCCTTCTTCCAGCCCTGCCACCTCCTCTATGCAAGGGCAATGCCTTGTCCTCATGCTTCATCTTTGCTGCATCACATTGTGTTGTGATTTTGTTGGTTGTGCTTCCATCTTCCTCGCCAGTCACAAGCTGGTTGAGGACATGGGGAATTGTTTCTTCTGGCTCATGCATCTCTCCACCTGCTGGGACTCACTGGCACTTGGCACATAGTAAGAGCTCGGGACATGGAATTAGCTCAATCTGGTGTGACTTGATTGGAAAGGGATGTGGGCAGAAGCCCTGGATCCTGACTCGACAAAAATGTCAGACTTCATGTGCTCCTGCACAGATATCAGCTGTTCCTGTACAGGAGGAAGAGATGGAGGAAGGGAAAGGAGGGAGAGGTGATCAGGAGAAAAACCTTTCTCTCTTTCACTGAACAAAAGCCCCTGCTTTAATCTGATTGGAACAACTTGAGCCAATCATTGTGGTCAGTGGTGAGTCAGTGAATTGACTGGCTTGAGCCTAGGGTACTAAACAGATCTGTCTTGGTGGGTAGGCCTATGCACACCTGTTCCAAAATCTGAGGAAGCTGAGAGGCCGGGGAAAGAGGCTGACATATTGTTTTTCAGAAAGCAACATTTAGCAGAGACTTACAAACAAGCCCCAGTCTCCAGAGACATGGTCTCCCTGGGCCATTACCCTCAGACCCAGGGAAGAGATGTGTAGGACAATTGAAGTGGACCTCTCAGGGAAAGGGAAAGGCAAGAATGAATGTGAATCTGCCTAAGGGCAGGATTTATGTTCAAGATGGTTTAACTAATGGCAGGATTTACTAGGTAAGTAGATGCTCTTACGCAAGGAAGAGTAGATAAAAGCCAAATCTTAGAGGCATCCCGGAACTGGGGTTAATCAGAGGTCAACGTGGCAGATCAGCATCCAAGATGGAGCTGCTTCTGCCTCCACGCAATCACAGCCTGGCTTTCCCCAACAGAATCACTCCTTTGAGGAGGTGGAGTCCCACACGGAAAAAGTGCAGTGACCGCAGGGAGGAAATCACCATCCTAATTATAGCTTCAGTCCAGGCCAGGCGCCAGCTCCCACTGCCTGAGGACCAAATTCGGCCACTGCCTGTTTTTGTAAATATGTAATAGAGTTTCATCGGATCACAGCCACACTCATGCATGCAGCCTATGGCTCCTTTCACAGGATAAGCATAACTGAGTATGGCCCCAGAGCGGAAACTATTTACTACCTGGCACCTTACAGAAAATTGTTGCCCACCCGTGATCTCCAGAGAACCGAAAACACTTGCTGCCATTTCCCTAAGCCACCCACTTCTTGCACTGTGGGCGTCTTCATTGTTCAACTCTTCTTCAGTCCCTGAGCAGGCCAGGGATCTTCCAGTTAATGAACCTTTATCCTTAATTAAACAAACTGGAGTCTGTTTATAGTGCATACAATCCCCAAAACTTCAAAACACACAGTTCCACCCCCCACTACAACCACCATCACCACACACACACACGCACACACACACACCCTCTCCTAGGTGTATTTCACAGCATCTTCCCAGGAGAGGCCCCCTCAGATTCCCAGCATGGGACTCCACATGGGTTATAGAAAGTAAACCCATCTTTGAGGCCTTTTTCCCATAGGAAAACTGCACACAAAGGGCTTCATGTCAACATGTTACTGGTGGAAGTTGTCCAGGTTCTTGGCATCTTGGACAAAGAATAGGACAAAACACACAAACAAAGTGAGGAAAGAATGAGGGATTTATGGAAAATGAAAGTACACTCCACAGGGTGGGAGTGGGCCCAAGCATAGGGGCTCAAGGGCCCTGTTACAGAATTTGCATGGGTTTAAATACCCTCTAAGGGTTTCCATTGGCTACTTGGTGTACGCCGTATATAAATGAAGAGGCTGAAGTAAAGTTACAAAGTCATTTACTCCGTGTCTGCTCTAAGGAGAGGATATTTCCTGTCACAGCTGAAGTGTGAATTGGCCTTATATTTCCTGCCTCCAGACCCTATTTTCCTGCTTCAAACATGCCTTGGGTCAAGTATTTGAAAACAGGGTCAGCCCTGAGCACAGAACTAATTGGAATTCCCGACACTCCCCCAGCATTCTCTTTCTCATCTGCCCTAACACCAACCTCTCCCCAGCTGCGAAGTCAGAAATGATTTGTGGCCACTAGTACTTCACGTCTCCCTGAAATATTTTATCAACAACACAGACTCAGTTTACATGGTTAGTTGCAGCTTCACAGGAATCCCTTGCACCTCACAGAGAAGTGTTTGTTACCCAGGCCCCGTGCCCATCCCTGGGTGCTCCTGAGAGGCCCAGCACACGAGGCTGGCACAGCAGTCAGGGCCTCGAGGTCCCACAGCTCCCATGGAGAGCATTCACCCAAAAAACAGTGTCCCTTGGGTCCCATTTGTGGAGACGCCAATGTGCATGAGTCCTGGTACCCCCTGGAGATGTCTAATGTGGTGGTGCTGGCCCAAAGGGAGGACTCCTCAGATAGTGCTCTTGGGAAGTCCAGCTGTCCTTGAGCTGGACACAGTGCTGTGGAGCTGAGTGACAGGGGACAGCAGCCTCTTTCTTCAGTAATTTCTGTGGATGACTTAAGCTTTTGTTGTGATCCAGGCTCTGCCAGGATCTGGGGTGGGAATGGGGCAGGAAGGCACTGCTGCAGATGGGGGACTGGACAGATGAAGATAGGCAATGCAAAGATGCCCTAATTAGGACTCACTGGGACATACAGGGTGTTAGAAGGGCACATACAAATAATAATCATTGCTAACATTTATATAATGCTTCATATGTTATATGTGGCAGGTGTTGTTCTAAGAGCTTTGCATATATCAACTAATGGAATTCCAAAGGTGAATTCTATTATTTTCTTCGAAGTCACTCAGCTATAAATGACAGAGTTGGGAGTCCATGAACGGGATTCTGTCCCAAAGGCAGTACTGGGTGTTTTCACATACACAGAAAACCACGAGGGAGGTATGGGTCTCCTCACTGAGGAAGGAGGAAGGTGACTCAGAGAGGTTGTGCAGCTCCCATGTCGTCACACAGTTAATGAGCAAAGATTCAAATTTAACATATTTTGGACCATGGCAATGGCTTTATGAAACACAGCTTCTCCATTCAAGATGCTAAAACATTAATTGAAAAACATGAAAGGTAGATTAAGGGAAAGTGACATTGCAAGAAACTTTGCGTTAGAATGGGCATCAGAGCTCACCTCTCCCAGCCTGTGACCTACATGATAGATGGCTGTGCAGCAGCTCAGCCAGGTCCACAGCCAGCCCCTAGGAAGTTCCTTATACCCATGGAGCAGAGTACCCCAACTCACAGAGCAGCCTTCCTCTGGCTGAGGGGAGTCTTTCTCAGGAGGCTTACATCTCTTCCCCTAAGGCACCTATGACTATTGCTTCTCGCAGAGGTCTTTAGGAATATGAAGACAGATTGTGTTGTTTGGAATGACATCCGGGCAAGGAACACACCCTCAGGACATCCTGAGTTTTGGACGCCACCTCTGCCATCACCCTGCTTGATTGATGAAGGACGATGTCCAGAACCAGCATATCAACACCGGGGGTTTTGTGACCACAGGAGATTGAAAGATGGTGAAAAAATAAATAAATTAAGGAATGAATGAGAAAATGAAGAAGTGCATAAGTGAGTGTGCCAAGTCCCAAAGCCCTCAATAGAAAAAGGTCTCTCTCCCAGTTACTTACAGTAGATGTAGCAAGAATGAAGAATAGTGTGGTCCTAGAGCAGTTTCTTAGGAGCACAGATTTGTTCTGAGACATTTTTCATATCTTACCCTTTAAGAAAGTTCTGATTCTACCTCTGCATAAGGCCAGTGTGTGTCACAGGCAGACATGAGGACAGGATGATGCCTAAGGCAGGTGTGGCTCTTGCTGTCATAGAGACTATAATCTGGTGAATTTGGATATTATTTTAACATATCCGTTCATTCAACATACACCAACTGAATATCCTCTATAAGCCAGACACTAGGAGCACAAAGAAAAGAAAGGCCAGGGCCCCTCCATTATTAAAGTATATGGAGACAGAGAAGTCAGGCGACAACGTTAGTGGAGAGCTTAGAGGTGACTGCAGGATGCTGTGGGCACCCAAAGGAGGGAGCTTGGAAAAAGAGAGTGAAAGGAGGCTGGAGACAAATTGTCAAGTACCATAAGGACTTAGGACACCCGAGGTGAACAGAGTATTAAGGCACAGAGGTCTGAAGAAAGCACAGCATCTAACCATCTATCCACTATCTAAGCATCCGCCCACCCAAGCATCCAGACAGCAAATACTTATGAAGCTCCTCCAGCCACCCTGCTCTCACGCCAGGAACCCATATCCCTCCTGGGCACCTAAACGCTCTCTAGTCTGCCTGCTTGGCTCCGTGGACACGGACCCTGCTTGGCAGGCCACCATGAGATCGCACCAGCCTCCTGTGTGTCTCCATCCATGCTCCATGCAGCAGCCCCAGGGAGCTGTCAGAAAGGGTAATTTGAATGTGTCATTCCCCTTCTGGAAGCTTTCATTGTCATCGTAGTGCCCTTGAGAGAGATGACTCACAGGCCCTGCTGATCCTGCAGCTTCTCCTCTTGCCAACCTCATCCTTCCTGGACCCCGGGACCCTACACCTTGCACGCTCCTCCCACCACATTCTGCTCTCACATGTATCCTGGCCTCTGCTTTGCATGCTCTTCCCACCACATTCTGCTCTCACATGTGTCCTGGGCTCCGCCACCTCCAGGTTCCTGCTTAAAAGAGAAGTTGAGGAAGTGCATGATAGGAGGGGGCTGAATTGCGGGGTGATAACTGAAAGAGAAAGAGTGCGATAGAGCAAATGACATCGTGTGAGTGGGAACTTAAGATCCACCAAGTGTGATTAGAATCATGGCATAAGGGGCTCTCAAACAAGCTGCCTCCATGGCCGGAGTTCATGGGCCATCCTAGATTGCTCCCTGTGGATCCCTAGTGACTAAGGGACCCTTTTGATTATGATCATGTGGCCTAGCCAACCCCTTTAAACTTGGAGAGAAAACCACCATCATGACTTTTGAGAATCATGTCCTCTCACAAGCGGATGGGGTTGTAGTTGTGTCATTCCCTTATTCACACACTCATTCATTTGACAAATATTCGGTGGGTATAATAAATATAAATATTTATTATACACTAGAAACTGTGCTAATTACTAAGATAAAGTGGCGAGAAAAAAAAGAATAAAAACAAAAAATTACAGTGCCTATTTAGAGTTAATCTGGCTTTCAGCACTGTCCAATAGAGACATAATACAAGCCATATATGTAATTTTTGATTTGGGGGGAGTTATATTAAAATGTAAAAAGAAATGGTTGAAATTAAATTTAATTACAAATTTTATTTGATCCATTAATCCAATATGTTATCATTTCAATGGTTAATTACTATAAAAGCTATTAATTTTGCATTTTGCGTTCTTTTTCTCCCACATCAAGTCTTCAAAAATCAGTGCGCATTTGATACTTGCAGCCTATCTGAATTTGAACTAGCCATATTTCAAACTCTCAACAGCCACATGTTGGTGGTTATGGTATTAGACAATGTAGGTCTAATTGGAAAGACAGAGTGTGGAAACAAGTGACGTTAATTGTAACCTCTTTTGAGAGAATGGATGAAATCAATGAAACAGCATTGAGTTAAGAATCCACAGAAATGGGTTTTCCTCGTAGATGTTCCAGTAACTCACTGGGTGAGTCCATGAAAATTAATTTGCCTCTCTGTGTCTCAATGGTCTTACGTGCAACATCAACTATCAGTAGAAATAGATACCTAGATATTTATTTACTTATTTATTACATTTAATACCTGAAGATGACTTAGAGGAATGTGTGTGTGTGTGTGTGTGTGTGTGTGTGTGTGTGTGTGTGTAGATGGCAAAGATAAACCAATAGGTAGAAATTGAAAGACTGCTTTTAATTTTTAATTTGGGGAAGGAAAAGGTAGCTTCAAGTCTTCATAATTCACTTTATAGCTAGCATCAAAATAGCCTCCAGGTAGATTAAAACAGTAAATTATGACACATTAAAACATAAAAACCTATACTAAACTAGATTTTCTTCTTATCAAGTATCTTTAACACGAACGACTTTCTAAACTTTAAAGTTGTTTGAGGAGTCTGAAATGAAAAAAATCAAGAAATATGGCTTAAAAGGCTAAACTCTCATGAAAATAAGCACTTAACTACAAATTGATTTCAAAAAAAGTGTCTGGAGAAAAATTGTCACAACTATGACTGTGCCCATGTAAACTGATAAAAAATAACATATTGAGACCTCAAGATGTGAATGAGTGAAGAACAGAAATGAACACTTTCCAAAAATGTTCAAACTTGCTAAAAATCAATTAATGGAAAGAAATAGCAATTTACTCCCATTATATTAATATTTAAAAATAAGAATTCACAATGCTATTGAGGGTGTCACCAGAAATGTATAGGATCCAGAAGAAAAGTGAATGCAAGAAGTAAAAAATCATTCTCATTGTGAAACCAAATCATTATCATCTAAACTCAGCCTACCTTACAAGACAATGGATGTGAGCAAAGCCCTCTGTAATCTGTATAATGTCACAAAAGCATAAGAAATCTTTAATATACGGTAGCCAGGCTGGGCGCGGTGGCTCACGCCTGTAATCCCAGCACTTTGGGAGGCCGAGGTGGGTGGATCATGATGTCAGGAGATCGAGACCATCCTGGCTAATGTGATGAAACCCCGTCTCTACTAAAAATACAAAAAAAAAAAAAAAAAAATTAGCCAGGCGTGGTGGTGGGCACCTGTAGTCCTAGCTACTTGAGAGGCTGAGGCAGGAGAATGGCGTGAACCTGGGAGGCGGAGCTTGCAGTGAGCTGAGATCCACTGCACTCCAGCCTGGGCGACAGAGCAAGACTCCGTCTCGATAAATAAACAAATAAACAAACAAACAAACAAACAGTAGCCAACAGGCTCTAGCCAGGCAGGCAGCTATTGCCTGAGATTCCACCATTCATCTCTCTTCATTGGCTTGATTCAACTGGCATAATTTTTATTGAATTCCCTTGTTAGATACAAGAGTTTGGATTGAAGAAAACAAAAGTCCCTGCCCAAGAGGCTCAGAGGCTAAGGAAGGAAGCAGACAGTGGAAGAGCTGTTGTCATAGAAGTGTGCACAGAGAGGACATTTCTGGAGAAGGAATCCTTCTCCAGGGTTCCTCCAAATACTCAAGTCCCCAGTGGTGGAAGGCCTTGGGACCCCAAAGGCACAGGGAGAGTTCATCTGTTTATTCCTCTGGGTGGTGGAAGCCAGGGTTCCTCCAAATACTCAAGTCCCCCAGTGGTGGAAGGCCTTGGGACCCCAAAGGCACAGGGAGAGTTCATCTGTTTATTCCTCTGGGTGGTGGAAGAAGCAGGAGAAGGGGCCACGGTGAAGGGCGAGCAGACAGAGGCCCTTGACATTCAGTCCCTGCCCCAGGCAGAACAGAGACCCTGCTAAGACAGGTCCTGCATTCAGGTCCTGACATTGCCATTTTTTTCTTGGCCTCTGGAAATACTCAGTCCCTGACCTACAAAAGGGAGCCCCGCATTCAAACAGCAAGGGCACACTGGGAAGAGGCTGTGGAGATGCTTTGTGAACCATAACAAGTGCATCCTCAGTGACATTCCCATTTTCTTTTGTGGCCACTGGGCTAGACCCAGAAGTAGCCCCATCACTGCACCACAAACCCATGTCAGTAACATGGAAACAGACGCATCATGGAAATGAACCAAATATGAGATGGGCAACCACCACTTGGTGTCTAAATAAGGCTGTGGTTCAACACAGGTCTTGAAACAATGTGGTATAGCTATGACAATTTACATTCACACACACACACACACGATGCTCATTACATATAGCTAAAATAAAAGACAGCTCACAAATGTCCCACTAAGATGTATGTTTTCTATATGTGCATATTTCTTTACATAGCTGCACATATGCAATACTAGAAGGGTAGTTAGGAGGTTTTATTTCTGGATGGTAACATTACGGGTGATTAATGCTTGCTCTTGCCTTATCTATATGTTCTGACTGTCTCATAATGAACATATATGACTTCTGTAATAAGAAACATAATGAAGGCTATTTTTACTTTTTAAAATTATTATTATTATTATTATTATTATTATTATTATTATTTGAGATGGAGTCTCGCTGTGTCACCGAGGCTGGAGTGCAGTGGCGCAATCTCGGTTCACTGCAACCTCCACCTCCTGGGTTCAAGCGATTCTCCTGCCTCAGCCTCCCGAGTAGCTGGGATTACAGGCATGCACCACCATGCCTGGCTAATTTTTATATTTTTTAGTAGAGACGAGGTTTCACCATGTTGGCCAGGCTGGTCTCGAACTCCTGACCTCATGTGATCCACCTGTCTTGGCCTCCCAAAGTGCTGGGATTACAGGTATGAGCCATCGCCCCCAGCCTGAAGGCTATTTTTAAAACTAACAAGTGAACATGTCAAATCAGCAAAACTAGATTTAAATGTAAACTAATAACAGCTGCCATTTGCGAATTGCTGTGTTCTTCCTCTTGAGCTGAGAATCCCCTGCAGATTTGCGTTGGCCTCACAATAGCCGTGTGAGATAGGTATGGTTTGTCCCAAGTCACAGCTGAGGGAAGGGGCCTCAGAGAGTCTGAGGGACTCACCCAAGGCCACACAGCTGGTGACTAAAGCTGGGAGTTGTCCTCAGCCCTGGCTGGCATGGAAGTCTCTTCTCTTGATCGCTTACTGATACTATCTCCTAAAAAGGGAACACCTCCAAGAAATTTCTCCAGTAGCTTCAATGTGTGCCAGCTCTGCCATCCTGGGGCGAGGGCTCTGAGCAACTTTTAACTGAGACACAACTTCCTCAGTGGACCGATGGAGATGACTGTAAAACTGCCTCATGGTCACAGCAAACCCCGCCCTGGAAGTTGCAATGCACTAGTCACGGTTCTCAGCCATAGATACACATCTTTATCCTCATGTAATCATTTGCACTAACCTTGTAAGACAGACACTAGTCTCTGCATCCAACATATGAGAAACATGAGCTGCAGGGGGGTTACACCCTCTACTGGATTGAATAGTGATCCCCAAAAAGTCATGTCCAGCTGGAGCCTCAGAATGTGACCTTATTTGGAAATAGAGTATTGTAGATATAAGTAGCTAAGATGAGGCCATACTGGCTTAGGGCAGTCCCTATATCCAGTGACTGATGTCTTTATATAAAAGCCATGTGAAGACAGAGGCAGAAGAGAGGTGTGGTGCATCTACAAGCCAAGGAAGACCAAGCATTACCGGCAACACCAGAAGCTAAGAAAAGACAAGGAAGCATTCTCCTGCAGAGCCTTCAGAGGTGGATGGCTGAGCCAATACCCTAATTCCAGATTCTGGCCCCCGGAACAGTGAGAGAATAAATGCGTGTTGTTTTAAGCCACACAGCATCTGGTAATTTGTTCCAGTTGCCGCAGGAAACTAACACAGCCAAAAAGGAACCCAGATGGTTCCTTTTCTCCAGGATAATACTTTACGATGTGGGAGATTACCCGAAGCCTGGTAGGATTAGGATATAGACTTCAGGGTGACCAAAGAATCAGAATAAATGTTGGTACAAGATGGGGTCACCCCTGCCAGCAGGGTCAAAAAAAGTAGCGTTGACGTTACAGTCGTTAATAGTACAGTAATGCCGGCGGCTAGGACTGGGAGGGAAAGGAGTAGAAGGACTGCTGTAATGAGGACTGGTCAGATGAAAAGCGGTGTTTGATACCGGGATATAACTGGGGTTTTATGATAATAGTTGTGGTAATAAAGTTAAGGGCCCCTAAAATAGAAGAGAAACTTGCCAAGTGGAGCAAGAAGATGCTCAGATCCACAGAGGCTCCTGTAGGTGCTGGGTTTCCTGCTAAAGGGGGATAAACTGTCCAGCCGGTTCCAGCGCCAGCTTCTACTATTGAAGATGCAAGTAGAAGTAGAAAAGATGGGGGGAGAAGTCAGAAGCTCATATAATTTATCCGGGGGAATGCCATATCGGGTGCACCAATTATTAGAGGGACTAGCTAGTTGCCAAAACCCCCAATTATGATTGGTATTACCATAAAGAAGATTATGACAAATGCGTGGGTGGTAACAAAAATATTGTAGATCTGATCATCTTCTAGCAGAGTTCCTGGTTGGCCTAATTCTGCTCGAATTAGAAGGCTTAAGGCAGTGCCTACTCTCCCTGTTAATGCGCCGAATAGCAGGTATAGTGTTCCGATATCTTTGTGGTTAGTTGAAAACAATCAGCAATTGATGAACATCAGCGGGAAAAAGGTAAAATGACTGAGTAAGCATTAGACTGTAAATCTGAAGACAGAGGTCAAAGCCTCTTTTTACCAGCCCCAAGGTGATTTTTCATGTTGAATTGCAAATTCAAAGGGGCAGCTTCAATCCTACTGGGGCTTCTCCCGCCAGTAGAGAAGCCAATCAAGTAGATTGAAGCCAGTTGATTAGGGTGTTTAGCTGTTAACTAAATTTTCATGGGTTTGAATTCTGCCAATCTAGCAAGGGCTTAGCTTAATTAAAGTGGCGGATTTGTGTTCAACTGATGCAGAATAGAGTCTTGCACTCCTTAGCTCTGTTACAGAAATTAAGTGTAATTTACTTACTAAGGGCTTAGAAGGCCCGTGGTCTTATTTAACCTAAATTTCTAAGTTATAGTTAGTATTAATGGAGAGATGGGTAAGAGGAGTGTAGAAGAGATGATAAGTGGGGGGAAGACCAATCTGGGTTTAGTGTTTTTGAATTTTCATTTTATTTTCATATTATTAGATGTGGTGAATATTGTCCCTGGGATGGAATAAATTAGGTGTGTGTAAAAGTACAGGTTGAGTAGGGTTATGAGAGCTATAATGGTCGGGGTAAAAAGGCTATTGATTTTTGTAAATTCTTGGATGATGATTCATTTAGGCAGGAACCCTGTTAATGGAGGTAAACCTTCTAGGGATAGTAGAATTCGTGGAATTATAGGTGTCAACCATGCTAATTTGTTTCAGGCGTAAGATAGCGACAGGGTTGTGGTGCTTATAGTCAGGTTGAATGCTAGAAATGCGGTTGTTGTTAAGATAAAGTAAATAGTCAGGTTTAGAATGGTAATGTTTGGGTTATAGATTAGTACTGCTATTATTCAACCTGTGTGAGTGATTGAGGAGTAGGCTAGGATTTTATGCAGTTGTGTTTGGTTAAGTCCTCCTCAACCGCCCACTATAATGGATAGGATTGTGATAGATAGGAGGATATTCGTGTTTGTTGATGGGAAAATTTGAAACATAATCGAGATAGGGCTTGTTTTTGTCATGATGGAGAACACAGCCATCATACCCAAAGTCACACAGCTCAGGGGCGACAGAGCCAGGACTGGCACCCAAGTTGCCCGGCTCCAAGGCCCACCACTTCTTGCCATACTGCATGCAGCAGTTGTGAAAATTAAGAGTCAATTGGACAGAGTGCTTGGCCCAGTGCCTCCCACCCTGTAAGCACGGCACAAGTGGTAACTGTTATTAGTAGTTAATGACATGGAAAATGCTCATCGCCTAATTTTCAGGGGAAAAGAGCATGATTTAAAACTGAGTGTGGGGTATGATCTCAACCACAATTCATACTGCACAGAAAACTGATTGATAACAAGCCAGAGACGGTTGCCTGTGGGTTGTGGGATTACAAAGATTTTTCTTCAGATTTTACTGTTAGGTTTTTGTCTTTTTCTTTTCAGTGAATATACAGTACCTTTCCATTTCATTTTATTAGCCTTTTTAAACTCTAAAAAGTAATGCAAAAACAATGAACAAATCCTATAATACAACAAAAATCCATTAATTATCTCTCAACCACCCAATCAATTCCACCTACACTTCAACTTCTTAATCAGAGAAAACTCACATAGAGTCAGTAATCCATTTTACAAACTGTTGTGCAGCCTGAGTGTGGCCAGGCTGGCTACAGGGTCTCAGCTGCTCTCCAGGGATGGTGGCCACCCAAAGAGACGGGACTCCAGCTCAGGGGACTGAGGGAACCCTCAGCCTCATGGGGTGCTGCTAGCACAGTAGACCCCTGGCAAGGCAGAAGCAACCCCTGAGGGGCGCCGACATCCAGTCCTCCAGCCCACACATGGTTACAGAGCCCCTCTTATGTGCCAAACCCTGCTGCGGAGCCACAGCAGTGACAGACTTGGTGTCTGTGGTGCTGGAGCTCATGTTCTTATAGTGAGACTCAGCAATTAAACAACTAAATTGGGATTCTATCAGATGGTCATTGGTCATAAGTGCAAGAAGTTAAAAAAGAGAGAGCTTTGGTGAGTTAAATAGTGTCCCCTAAGCTCATGTCCACCCAGATCAGAATGTTACCTTATTTGGAAATACAGTCTTGACCAATGTAATTAAGGTAAGAATGGAGATGAAGCCATACTGGTTTAGGGTGGGCCCTGCCTCTAACGAGACCGTCCCTATAGGAGACAGAAAAAGACACACAATGACATAGAGAAGAAGGCCATGCGAACACAGAGGCAGAGATTGGAGTGACGCAGCCACAGCCAAGGGATGCCTGGAGTCACCAGGAACTGGAAGAGGCAAGGAAGGTGATAGGGTTAGGCTCTGTCTGTATCCCCTCCCAAATCTCATCTTGAATTGTAATCCCCACATGTTGAGGGAGAGACCTGGTGAGAGATGATTGGATTGTGGGGGCAGTTTCCCCCATGCTCTTCTCCTGATAGTGAGTAAGTCCTCACAAGGTGTGATGGTTTAAAAGTGTTTGGCTGATCTCTGGCTCTCTCTCCTGCCACTATGTAAGATGTGCCTTGCTTCCCCTTTGCCTTCTGCCATGATTGTAAGTTTCCTGGGGCCTCCCAAGTCATGTGGCACTGTGAGTCAGTTAAACTCTTTTCTTTATAAACCACCCAGTCTCAGGCAGTTCTTTATAGCAGTGTGAAAACAGATTAATACAGAAGGGCTCTCCCCTAGAGCTTGTATGGAAACACAGCTCTATTGACATCTTGATTTCCAACTTATGGCCCCTAGAACTTTGAGAGAATAAATTTCTGTTGTTTTAAGACTCTGTGTTTGTGGTAATTTGTTAGGGAAGCTCCAGGAAAGTAACCCAAAGGGTGAGATGACTGTGCAGCCCAGGGCAGGGTGGTGCTGTTCTATAAAGGGAAGTTGGGGAAGTCCTCACCAACAAGACACATTTGAGCAGAGTTGCTGGAGAAGAGAGCCATCCCAGGAAAAGGACATTCCTATAGAGGAACAGCCACTGCATAGGCCATGGAGGAATGTGAGAGTGCAAGGGAGAGTTAGAAGGTGAGTTAGCAAAGTCACCCGGCCTGGGAGGAGATCCTGTAATCCTGTAGGTGGTGGTGGGGACTTCCTTTGGATTTGACCTTGGTGAGGGCATCAGCTCTGGAGGCTCTGAGCAGGTGAACACTCTAAGCTGCCCCAGGTTTTGAGAGGATCCTTATGGCTTCAATGGGACCTTGGTGAGAAATAAAGGTGGTGTGGACCAGGCTGGTCAGGGGAGGAGGAGAAAAGTGATAGTATTCTGGATAGACATCAATGGTAGAGCTGACAAGAGTTGTTGATGAACTGGGGTTGAATGTGAGAGAAATAGACAAGTCATGTGACTCTAAGACTTTTGATCTGATCTGCCAGATAAGTGAAGACCCTGCTTACCCTAATGAGAAGGCTTTAGAGAAAGGACGCTTTGGGGAGGGATCACGGTTGCCCTGCAGTAGGGAGAGCCAATAGAGGCAGGTACTTATCTGTCCTTTGAAACCTGCATGAAGAGATTTTAGTATCTCAGTTTTCACATATGGCTCTGGGCTCCAATCATCCCAGTGGCCTGGACAGGCCATCAAAGTGTCTGACAGCCTCCTGGTGTGGTCTCCATGCTCCATTGCTTGCCAAGCAGCCAGAGTTTTTTGAGCAGCTACTTTGTCCTCACATGGGTAGACTCTGAGCTGGTTTTAAAAAGAGGCCTGTGCACAAGTGTTGGCAAGGATGTGGAGAATGGGGAACTCTGTTGGTGGGAATGTAAAATTACAGCTTCTATGGAAAACAGTGTGGTGGGTCCTCAAAAATTAAACATAGAATGACCATGTGATTCAGCAATGCTACTTTTGGGTATATATGCAAAATAATTAAAAGCAAGGACTCAGGTAGATATTTGTATACTCATGTCCATAACCGCATCATTCATAATAGCCGAAAGGTGGAAACAACCCAAGTGTCTATCAACGTATGAATGGATAAACAAAATGGTGGTGATCTATACAATGGAATATTATGCAGCCTTGAAAAGGAAGGAAATTATGACATCTGCCACAAATGGATGAGCCTTGAGGACATTCTGCTTAGTGAAATTAGCCAGTTACAAAAGAAAAAATACTGTGTGATTCCACTTATATGAAGCTCCTAGAGTAATAACATTTATAAAGTCAGAAAGTAGAATGGTGTTTTCCAGGGGTTGGGCAAGGAGGGAACAGGGAGTTTTTTAATGGGTACAGTTTCAGTTTGGGATGATGACAATGTTCTGGAGATGGATGGTAGTGATAGTTTCACAACAATGCAAATATACATAGTGCCATTGAACTATACTCTTAAAAACGGTTAAAATGGTAACTTTTATGTTACATATATTTTGCCATGATTAGAAATAAGAGTCCCTGAGAGTGGAGTCCCAGGTCCTCAGGTTCAATCCTGACCAGTTTTGACATTAACATGCTGGGTGGGTTTGCATCTCTCTGAGGCTGAGCCCAGCATCATTCTCTGTAAAATGGGACAACTGTGTCCTCACAGACTTCTTCTGAAGACTGTGTTCTTCAGAGTACACAGACAGCACTTCAAGAAAGAGCAGGCACATTTTAATGCTACAAGCCATGTTCTGTTCCAATACAGTGATGTACTGATTAAGTCAACCCTCCCAACAGCCCCAAGAGGCCAGGGAATGTGTTATGCCCATCACACAGATGAGGACACAGGAATGTCACTGCTAGAGAAATGTCAATTTAGAATTGTTTTAGTCCATTTAGGCCATTGTTATGACTACCATAGAATGAAAGGCCTATACACAAACAGCTTTATTTCTCATAGTTCTGGAGGCTGAGAAGTCCACGGTCAGTCAGTGGCAGATTCAGTGTCTGATGATACATTCTGGCTCATGGGATGGCTGTCTTTTCACTGCATCCTCATGTGGCAGAAGGAACGAGAAGCTCTCTGGGGTGTCTTTCAGAAGGGCACTTACTACCATTCATGAAGGCTCTACTTTCTTGACCTAATCACCTGGGAAAGCCTCCAACTCCAAAGACCGTCACCTTGGGGGTTAGAATTTCAACACAAGAATTTCAGAAGGAAACAAACATTTAGGCCCTAGCCAGGATCATGTAAATCAGTGGGTTTTAAGGTTATGCTTTATAGATCATCCAAGTGTGACTCAGAGGGGAAGTGACTTCTTAAGGTCACTCAGCAAGTTAGCCATTGTAAATGGACCCGGACCCTATCCTCTTGCCCTCAGCCCCTCTCTTACTCTCTCCCCCATTCTCTTTCAGACCTAGGGTGGGTGAGAAGGAGGGGCCTGGCCAAACGACAGATAGCTCCTCAGTAGTTGGCAAATGCTAGAAGGTCTCAGAGCACAAGCAAAAGAGATGCTCTCCAAAGAGGAGTCTTCCGTTAACCTTTGCAGGAGGTTTATTAAGGTCAATATCCCTATATTTGTCAAGACTCAATAGGTTGAAAGTAAATTTTCTGTGCCCATTATAGAATTCTCACAAAACCACAAAATTAGAAAAGCCAGAATTTTTCCACCTGTAAAATATGGAATCTTTGCTTGTATACCTTCTATGAGAATTTTGAACAATATGTACCACTGTGACATTATAAATAGAAATCTAAAACTTTGCCATACATTTAAATAATTCCAAGGAATCTGTTCTCTGAAGCAGCACTGTCCAATAGAAATATAATGAGAACATCATATGCAATTTTAAATTTTCTATTAAACACAATTTAAAGAGTAAAAGAGGAACAGATGAAATTAATTTTAATAATATATTTTATTTAACTCAATATTTTCAAAATATTCTCATTTCAACCTATAGTCAATATGATAAATAGTAATAAGCTACTTTACATTCTTTTTTCACATTAAATCTTTGAACTCCGTTGTGTTTTATACTATGGTACATCTCAATTTTGACAGCCACATTTCAAGTGCTTAGTAGCCACATGTGGCTAGTGGCTATCATTTGGATGGTGCAGGTCTGGAATTTTTTTTTTTTTTTTTTTTTTTGAGATGGAGTCTGGCTTCTGTTGCCCAGGCTGGAGTGCAATGGTGCAATCTCGGCTCACTGCAAGCTCCACCTCCCGAGTTCACGCCATTCTCCTGCCTCAGCCTCCCGAGTAGCTGGGACTACAGGCACCCACCACCATGCCCGGCTAATTTTTTGTATTTTTAGTAGAGATGGGCTTTCACCGTGTTAGGCAGGATGGTCTCAATTTCCTGACCTCATGATGCACCCGCCTCGGCCTCCCAAAGTGCTAGGATTACAGGCGTGAGCCACCCCTCCTGTCCCAGGTCTGGAATATTGTATAATGCTTTAACTCCATTTGGTCAAAACTGTGGAATTCAGGTTTAACTTTTTTTAATTAATTAATTAATTAACTTTAGGGACAGAGTCTTGCTCTGTTTCCCAGGCTGGAGTGCAGTGGCACAATCATAGCTCACTACAGCCTCAAACTCCTGGGCTCAAGCGATCCTCTCACCTCAGACTCCCAACTACCTAGGACTATAGACACGTGCCACCACGACCAAATAATTTAAAAAATTTTTTTGTAGAAAAAGGGCCAGAACTCTTAGCCTCAAGCAATTTTTTCCACCTGGGCCTCACAAAGCGCTGGGGTTACAAGTGTGAGCCCCTGTGCCTGACCTAATTTATTTAATTCATGAAAAATATCTACCATGTAGCTTAGTTGGCAAAGCCAGTTCTTATTGTCAAACCCATCAGCCAAATCCAATTTACTGACAGGAGAGCCTGACTTTATTCTAAAATTGAAGGAGATGTGTTAATATACAAGCTCTGTTAACATTCTCATTCCTGAAATCAAATTTTAAGAGAGATAGCTGATTGGCTATATGGATATACGAATCGATGGGAAGATGGATGAATGAATAGAAGGATAAGTAGAGAGAAGATGATAGCCAGATTAATGTGAGTGGATGAATGGATAGATACATAGGAGATAAATAGACAACGAGAGAAAGAGAGAGAGAACTAGATCTGAAACTTGCTTTTGCCTGTGTTTGATGCCTGGTTGAAATAAGGCACCACCACCTTCAGTATTTCTCACAGAAGCTCCTTCACTTGGCACTCACAGAATTTCTACCTTGGTTTGATGCTCCAGAGGCTACATTCAGGATGAAGAATGGCTTTCCTTTACAAAAAGGGAACAGAAGTTCTGCAAAGGCATGGGGAGAGAGGAAACCTGGCAGAGCCCAGATGCATCTTTAGTTGGATCACTTTTCAAAGAGCACTTACAGATGTTGAGCAGGTAGAAGGAGTTTCCTTTAAGCCATCCGCACCCTCAAAAGTCTTTGTGAAATTCAAAGGAGTTCACACTCAGCTTGCAGACTGCTGGGTTCAATCAGCCCTCGAGGTCCTCTGAGTCATAACAGCTTCCCAGAGGAGGACTGAAGGACCATGGTCCAGTCCAACTTCTATCGACAACTTAGGGTGGTCCATGAAAGCCTGGGATCTTAAGACAGGATCTCACCTTTGTCACTTCCTGGAGATGTGAGTGTGGACAAGACACTTTACCTCTCCACATCTCACTCTCCTTATCTGTAAAATGGGATAATCAAAACCCTAACTTGTCTCACCTTTTTGGGAATAAGTAAGGTAGTGCACTGAGCACATGAGGCCTGGATTCTAGGAAGTGCTTTCTTTGCTCTTCTAAATTTATTATTCAACCTCACCGTTAGACAAATCAGGGAAACTGAGGCTCAGAGAACTGAGCATCTTTCAAGTGCTGGAGAGTGTGCTTGGAGATGTGTGCCTTATCCAATTTGATTCTCACAGCACTTTTGGCAATAGGTGTTCCTGCCCTCATGTTGAAGATGGATAAACTGAGACACAGAATTTTTTCATTGTGGTTATCTTCCCCAAGATGGATTTAAGTGGTTGTGATAGGACAAAGGGAGCTTTGCTCCTTTATTAATCTGTTTGGGCCACTGTAACAGAACATAGACTGAGGAATGTTTGAAGAACAGAAGTTTATTCCTCACAGTTCTGGAGGCTGGGAAGTCCAAGATCAAAGTGATAGCAGGTCTGTTGTCTGGTGAGGGCTGCTCTCTGCTTCCAAGATGGTGCCCTGAATGCCGCATCCTCCAGAGGGAAAGAATGCTGTGTTTTCATATGGCAGAAGGCAGAAGGGCAAAAGGGTCAAACTCCCTGCATCAAGCCCTTTAATAAGGGCACCTAATCCCATTCCTGAGGACAGAGTCCTCGTGACTGAATCATTCCCCAAACTCTACACTTTCTAATACTGTCACATTGGGAATTAATTTTCAACATGAATGTTAGAGAGAACAAAAGCATTGAAGCCATATCTATTCTCCTTCACCACCCACCCTCTTTGCTTTTGACTTTGGAGTTTACAGAACTGCACACATAGGCCGCATTTGTGAGCATGGTCATCATAAGCACCTTGGCAGAAGCTATGTTTTGTAGAGGAAAATATCGTGACTCAGAGAAGAAAAGAAATACACCCCGGTTTATATTGAGGTAGCAGCACATTCATTTCCAGCAAATTGTATGTTGGAAAAGCCCACAGGTTTTCAGCGTTTCTTGCCCCAGTTCACAGTGTCAGTTTTCTTTCTGCAGATGCTTCCTGGGTTGGCAGTGTCCCCCAAACTCCCCTCCTTTCCCAACCCATCTTCCTCTGGCCCCAGAACAAAGACACTCCAATCCCTGATCAGAGCCAGTGCCCAGAAGAAGCTCCTGGGTGCAGCATGGTGGCTAATGAAGTAGAAAATGCAATTTGCCATGTAAATAAACAAGCTGACAGGTCAGACTGGTCCTGCCTTAAGCTTCCCACTTAAGGTGGAAACACCCTTTCCCACTGGTGACACCAGCTGTCACAGAATCTTGGAGCTGAGCCCTCGTGGTTGCCTGGGGACCATCCACACAGTCCTGTTAGAAGCTGGCACTGCCCAGGCATGAAGGTGGTGAAGATGGCAATGCTGGTGGCTTTGCTGAGGCCTCACAGAGAAGGGAGTCTCATCTGTTCAGTTTCTGCTATGCGAACTGAGAAGCAAAAAGCTGCAGATCATGCTGAGTGGGGACATCCACACTAAGAAAGAGAGACCACCAAAACTTGCCTGGATATGAACACAGAAATGATAAAATCAGAAGGAAACCAAAAACAATAACAACAACAATGACAACAGCACCTCCCATGGATTATCTCATTACTTGTGAAAAACATACAAGTACTTGTATTTTTCTAGTTTAGCAAATAAAAACACCAAAATTCAGACAGGTGCAGTTACACAATCAGTGCTGGGGTAGCTTAGACTTGGACCAGGTCTGTCCAGCTCAAAAGCCCATGCTCCTAACACCCTGCCAGGCTCACTCTCAGCGCTGGCATTATCCTGAGAAATCAGGGCTGGCTTCCCACATGATTGGTGCAAAGCACAAAAAGCCTTGGCTGGCCCAGTTGGGCACAGTGGGGTGATCATAGCACTTGGCATTGTGCTGGCTGTCGTGGACCCTGAAGGAGCCTGAAGCTGGGTCATTTCTGTATAAAGAGGATCCCAACACTCCCTAAAGACTCAGCTCAGGTGCTGCCTCTTCTGAGAAGTACCCCTGACCTTCTACACCAATGGCTCAGCTTCTCCACCAATGTTGTGCCCACCCCCAGGGTCCCCTCTGTTCACCCCTTCATCTCCCTCACCAGTTCCTAGGCTCTGGCCAACAAACACCCGTCACTGTGTTGAATAAATGTGAAAGGATTTCTCAACAGGCAGAAGAGATGATAAAGATGGCACCATCTGCCTGGGCCAGCCACTGCACCTGGGGCCCTGCCATCTTCAGTGCCACCTGCAGCCCCCACAGAGAGGACACATCAGACCCAGGCAAGCTTCTGTGTCCTTGTCTCATCTCCATGCTGCCCTTCCTTACTCACACATCCTCACTCTTCCTAATCTTTCCTTTCCTGCAGGCCTGCAGTATGCCTCAGAGTGTTTTATTCATGCATGTATTTGTGCACTCATTTGTAGCTTCTATACAGAAATCCATCAAGCCCCCAATCTGTGCCAGGCACCATGCTGAGGCTGGGATACAGAAAACATCAATAGGCATGGATCCCGCCCCCGTAGAACTTGTACCCAGATAGGAGAGAAAAGCATTAAATAGAGAAATGTTGGGTTCCTGAGAGAGGTGGCTGGATCCTTTTGAACTGTGTGGAAAGGGGCACAGAGGCAGGTAGGGACATTGAGCAGTAGTGGCAGGGAGGGGTGGAGACACAGGGACTGACCGAGCAGGAGATGAGGTCCCATCCAGACTCAAACACTAACACGCATTGGGAATGGAACATGAGAGAGTTCGCCCCTCCCTAAACTTAGTTCTCTCATCTGCTGTTCAACACCCTAGACCTGGTTCTCCAGCATCCTATTGAACGATCATAATTGCTACCATTGGAAGAATGCTACCTTGGAAGGAACTATTCTTAGTTCTGGCTTTTTGCAGACATCTTGCTAGGAACTTCACTCACTTTACCTGGTTAAGCTATGGCTACTTTGTGAGGTAAGCACTGCTTTCTCCCATTTCACAAATGAGAGAGATTAGGCTCAGAAAGGCCAAATAAGTTGTTTCAGTTCCCTTAAGGTACAGGGGCTGAGCTAGGACTGCCTTCCAGATCTGTAAAACCCAAAGCCCATGCAGCTTCCACTGCCTCCTCCAACCTGTCTTTGGCTGTGAAAGTCAGGGCTCTTCCAAAGTCTACCCTCACCTCCTAAAGTTGCATAAAGCTTTGGAGGGCTTCCAGTTTAGGGCACACATTATGGGCTCTAGAGCCAGGCAGACCTCTGTCAAACACCAGCCCTGCCTTTCCCTATCCTCAGAATTTGGGGCAAGACCTTTGTTTCTCCCATCTTCAGTTTCCTTACCCATGGGATCAGACCGTGACATTCAACTCCAGGAAATTGTGCTTCCAAACCTCCTCACTCTAGTCAGCTGTGTTTCCAAACTCTTAAAGTGCCTGTCGTATGATCTGACACATGGCAATTATTCATAATCTGGATTTGTAGTTGTCAAGAACTGTGAAGGGGCTGAGGTTTTACTTTATTTGCAGGCCAAGTTAGCCTGGCACAGTTTCCTGGATGCTGCAGAAGTTATGCAGCTCCTTGATCAGGGGCACGGGGTAATTTATGACTCAGGCAATAGGCATTTAATCCAAGCATCATCACTGTCACACCAATTCTACAAGCCACAGTTCCTACATGGTGAGGTGAAGAGGGCCAGGTAGCACCTGCACCCATAGCAGGGTGTATTCCAGGAGAGGGACTCCAAATATAGGGACCCTAAACCTTTTATAATAGTCACTAAGCCTGTCTGTCTTTTACTCTGGAGAGAGACACCATCTCCCTCCCAGGCTGTTTGCTACACCAATGTCCTCATAAAGATAATCTGAAGCAAAGGAGAGCCAGTCTATGTGCTTGTGAACTTTGTGGAAACACAAGAGACTCTGGGAGGCCAGGGACTGTGATCTTAACAGCAGTCATTTCCTAACACTTCCTATCTCTCCTTTTCCCACAGTGCTAAGTCCTGGGTGGTTCCAACCATCTTTGATACAATTTTAGCCCCACTGAGCTCTAACTTTGGAGCTACTCTCGACTTCCCTATTCTGGGAGTCTATAATTTTCCCTTCACCGTTGTATTGCTCTTCTTTCTACTTTTAGGTCCCATTCTACGTGGTGCAGAAAATTTAGTAAATTCTGGACTCTCCCAGCCATGTTGGATCTGCTCAGTTATATTCAGGAATTCCCTCCTGCCCCATGTTGTGCTCGTGTGGCCAGTAAAAGATGACCATTAATTTTTTAGGAGTTGTGCAAGCTGGAATTAACACTGACATCATGGAAATTGGCAAACCCTATGCCCATGATAAGGTGCCTACTCCCAATCGTACTCCCAATTCCACTTTTCCTTAGAGCAGATGTTAAGATCTCCGGGCTTACATGGTGAAACCTGGGCAACTGTGGGAAGGTTACATTCATATCCCAACTTTGGACCCTTTTATTGCCCTCTGTGGCCCCTAAGTCTTATTCTGTTGGTTTTAGGTAAGCCCTTCCTCCTCCTTTCTCCTGGACATCTGCTGAGAGCCATGTCTTCAACTGATGCCCAACAGGACAATGATTCAAGTTCTGCTGTTTTTCTCACCTTCCCATGCCTTAGCTAGACCATAGGAGATTCAGGAACCCTCTCCTGCCCTGCTTTGCACAGTCATGCCACAGAGTCTTGGTTGCTCACTGGCTGCCATGTGTGATGGAACCAAAGGCATCTCAACAAGACCCCTGGGCCTTACTCATTTCCTCTCTACACTCAGATCCTCAGACTTAGGAAGGGATTTCCACCCTCACCTTCCCAAAGAGCTCAGTCTGAGGGACCCTAACCCACACTCATATCTTGCTTTCCACATCCCCAAACTAGAATATTTTTCATTAAAGGCTTTTTATTGACTTTCCCCACAGAAGGATAAGGGCCAGCTGGGAGACCTGTGGGTTCAGCATCAGAACATCTTTGACAAAAAGTCTTATATTCCGTGTCAACTTTTGTCAGCTTCAAAAGATGCTTAAGGGCAAATCTTGCTATCATTGTACCAATCACATTCTGAGATCACTTCTATACCTGAGATGAAAGTGAGGTGATTTGCCTTATCTATTTTGATAACTTTTGTGTCCCAGAGTCAGTTCCAAAGTGTCAGCATTCTGAGATGGGAGGTGACCTGACCAAGGTCACATAGCTAATGAGTGATGGAGCTGGGAACAGAATCCCAGCCTCTGCACTAGTTCGAGTTCATAAGACAATAGGCGATACTGCCTCTAAACCTGGGGCTCTCAGGTATTGCCCTGCCTCAACAACCTGAGGTTCCTCCCTCCTTTCTTCCTTGATTCTTCTGTCACTTTCTTCCTTCCTTTCTTTCTCCCCTCCTTCCCTCCTCCCCTCCTTCCCTCTCTTTCTCTTTTCATTCCTCCTTCCCTTCCTTCCCTCCTTCCTTCTCTCCTACCTTCCTCCCCTCTTTCACTCTCTTTCTCCTGTCTTTCCTCTCTTCCTCCCTTCTTTTCTCCTTTCTTTCTTTCTTCCTTCTTTGTCTTCCTTCCTCCTTTCCTTCCTTCCTTCTTTTCTTTCTCCCTCTCTCCCTCCCTTCCTTTCTTCTTTCCTTCTTCCCCATCTCCTTTCTTTGCTTTCTTCCTTCTTTCTCTCCCTCCTTCTTTTCCTCTCTTCCTTCCTCCCTCTCTTCCTTCCTTCATTCCATTCTTCTATCCCTATACCCCCTTCTTTCCTCCTTCCTTTATCCCTTTCTTCCACAAATACGTACTGAGCATCTACTACATGTCAGACAGTGCACTGAGAATGCAGATGTGGTTTCTGCCCTCATGATGTTGATGGCCAAATTCCCACTAATAGCAGTGGCCTCTCAAATCAGGAATCGGGTGACAGGTGTCTATTTAAAAAACGTCCCTCTTCAACCCATTCAATACTGATAAGAAAATATCCCCTTGTCCGTCCAGATTTTTTGAGAATCAGAATTCTCTGCATATCCCTGGAGAAAAGAAGACCTTCCCAGGATCATAACAGACTCAAATACAGTGTGAAGAGCTTGAGGGGGTAGTGTCCATGGGGCAAAGGCAGACAATGTCTGGGTCTGGCTTTACAGAGAGGAAAGTTATCCAAGTCAAATGCTCCTTACCTGTAACACCTGTTCATGCTATGGATGAAAAGCTTCCCATATTAGATCTAATTGTTCTTCAAATAACATTCTCTTCTTGTTTGAGGGCTTCCCATAACTATACTCTTAACCACTAATATTGATTTCTGAGTGGTCCAGCACTGTTCTAGGTTTGCTTGCTTGCTTGTTTGTTTACACTCAGTTTAAGTAGTTCACACAAAAAAAACAACTTAGAAGGTTAAATTAGCATCATCATCATTGTGATTGTAGTTATTTCTACCCCATGACTATTATTATTCTATAAAAAGCATGGAAAGATAGCCCAGATAGTAAGAAACAGAGCTGTCTTAAAGACTGGGACTTTTTCCACCAAGCAGCATTGTCTTTCTATAGTAATTCTTTTCCTACAACCAATTGTTCCGCTGCACTAGCCTGGATTCCTTTGTAATGTGAATAATCAAACTTATTGATCTGTTTCCTCAAATGACATTTCCTTGGAGTGTGACACATCCCATCTACATTTGCACTGGGCCAAGAATCAATAACACTGGTGATGTCCAGGAACTCCAAAGGCTAGGCAAGGGAGAAAGGGAATTGATGTTACATTTGTATAAAGTGTCTTGGGATGTGTTCGATTACGTTGCGGTTACCTGGAGAAAAAGAAAGGTGACTTCCCAATCAAGCAACACTTCTTTTATTTCTGCTAGGATTATTTAACAAAGCAATACAGTGAATACCTTCTGTATGCCCAGCACCTTGCAACATGCTTACAAAAGAGACATTGTATAACAAGGTAAAGAATGCATATCGATTTTGCCAATGCTCAATTGTGTGTTCTTCTACAAGCCATCATCCTCGCTGAGCCTCTGTATGTCCAGGGACACCATGAATATCAGCCCTTGATCTGCGGCATTGGGCCAGATTCAATGCTGATGCTCTCCAATTGCCCTTTATGCATCCCCACCCGTTGATGTGGGGTCCCTCATTCATTCATGCAAGTATCAGGGGATCTGCTACACATAACAGACATCTGACCACAGTAGAGAAAGAAAATAGGGTTTATGTGGCTGCCAACATAGGAAGCCCAGTGGTAGGCAGTTGAGGACCAATATGATCTCAGTGATGTCAGTAGGGACCCAGGTTCCATCCCTCCTTATGTCCTCTGTTTGAGTATGTTGGCTTTCCCCCTTGTACTGAGTGCCTCACGGACGCAAGATGGCTACAGCATGTACACAGTTGAATGTCAGCATTACAGGCAAGAAGAAAGGGGCAGGGCAGGAAGGCAAATGATTTTCTCAAGATTTTGCTCTTTTATTTGGGAGTGGAATCATCTCCTTGACTTCTGCAAACATGAGGTATTTGGCCAGTCCTGGCTAAAAAAATAAGCTGAGAGATAAAACATGATTGCTTTACAATCTCTACAAGAGAAAACCAGGAAGAAGGTAGTTAGGATGGGTGGTGTACGAGCCAGCCCATAGGATCTGCCATGCATGCATTTAGCAAATGGACCAATGACTTCTCATGGCCCAGTTCCTGGGCTGGGCAGCAGTGAGGAACAAGGTGTATCTCTTCCTCAGGAGGTTGCAGGTGAGAGAGGTACAGGCAAACAAACAACTAACACAAGGCACGGAGGGAGACTAGAAATGGAAAGGGCAGTGCAAATGTGGACATGTGGGGAGTGTCAAGTGGGGTCTGGGAATGCAACTGGCAGAGCCCAAATTTCTAAACTGGACCCAGAGGGAGACAGCACCTGCCTTGGTCTGTTTGGGCTGCCATAAAAAAATGCCATAGACTAGGGGGCCAAAAAATCCCAGAAATTTATTTCTCACTGTTTTTAAGGCTGTGAAGTCCAAGATCAAGGCACCAGCAGACACAGTATCTGGGGAGGGCCTGCTTCCTGGTTCACTGGCGGCTGGCCATCTCCTGAAGTGGTGAAGGACTCTCTGCAGTCCCCTTTGTAAAGGCTCTAATTCCATTCGTGAAGGCTGTACCCTCATGACCTAATCACACACCAAATGCCTCACCTCCAAATAGCATCACCTTGGCGGTCAGGTTTCAACATAGGAATTTAAGAAGGTCAGAAACATTCAGTTGTTAGCAGCATCATACTGAAATCTATAGCTCAGGGCAGCACCCAGACGGAGGTGGGAAAGCCTTAAATTCTTAGCCTACAATCCCAACCATACAAAGGAAGGGAATGTATCCAAGGCAGATATCACAACACAACCCTTTAAAACATTTACACTTTAATTTTTTCTTAGCATAAAAGTAAAAACAATCTTTATAAAACACTTGTAAAAACACAGAAAAAAGAATATGAAAATAAATACTTTCCTCTGTACTAATATTTGGATCATTCCTTTCAGATTTCATTTACATAGAAAATAGGCTTTTTCATGACAGTCATCAGGAGCCAAAAATAAAATGTATTGGCTCAAGTAACTGAGATATCCTGGGGTGGAGGACAGGTTAAGACATGGTGACTCCATATGGTGAAGGTCCCATAGGCTCTTTCCCTCACTCAGATCTGCCTTGCTTCCTTCTCAGACATGAGCTTTACAAGTTGCATTCCATCCACACATCTGTGATCCTGAACTAAAAGACGGCTCCCCTAAGGGTCTTTCCAAAAGTCTCTGGCCTCATTTGGGACAATACCCCTGGTGGAAAATCTTAGGCTCACCATGGGATGGAGAAGTTGCAGGTGCAGCTCAGGAGAAAGGGTGCAAGGCAGAGAACAATATCCCTCTGTCTCTCTATTTAAAATTAGGATTAAACTAAATACATGGCAATGCGTGTGAATGGATGAGTGAGTTGATGAGGAAGTTTGGTTCACCTACATAATGTTACTGTACCCTCCATATCACCCCTCTAATAAACTCAACACAAAAGATGGCATCATGTTCTTTTTATGGATTAAAGAACTGTGCCCAGGCCAGGCATGGTGGTTCATGCCTGTAATCCCAGCACTTTGGGAGGCTGAGGCACGAGGATCACTTAAGCCCAGAAGTTCGAGGTTAGCCTGGGCAACATAGTGAGATCCTATCTCTAAAAAAAAGTTTAAAAATTAGCCGGGCATGGTGATGTGCACCTGTTGTCCCAGCTACTCAGAAGGTTGAGGTGGGAGGATCACTTGAGCCCAGGTGGTCAAGGCTGCAGTGAGCCATGATTGCATCACTGCACTCCAGCCTGGGTGACAGAATGAGACCCTGTCTCAAAATAAATACAAAAAATAAATAAAAGAAATAAAGAACTATGCCCAGAGAATTGGAATGACAAGACCCAAATGTTTCTAAATCCTTTCTCTTTGCTCCCTCGCCTAATCATCATTAATAAAATAATCTAACATATGAAGAATGGAGACTAGAGCTTGGCAGGGAGAGAGCACTGGGTTGAAATAAGCACTTGCCATTGTCGTTGTTCTTATCATTATCAACTGTGACAGCCAGTATCAACTTACATCTGACTGGACTCTTTGTCAAAGTACTTTTAAAGTCCCCATCCATGAAGTCTTACATTGCTAGTATACTTGTAGACACTATAGCGGGATTCCTGGCAGGAAAGCTGGTATTTCAGCAACCTCAGCTTACCTTGCATAGGTGAAATCATCTACACCTACTTCGGAGGTTTACTCATTAAGTTAGTTCAAACCTGTTTAATTTTTATTTTACAAAGAAGAGAGCTTCACCCTAGTCAATTCCAAATCCCCTCCAGGAAAGCACAAGTTGGATGGTGGAAAGCACACGTCAGATAGTAGAAAGAGCAGGTCAGATGGTGGAAGGCACAGGCTGGATGGTGAAAACAGCAGGTCAGATAGTGAAAAGAGCAGCCTGGATGGCAGAAAAAGCAGGTCAGATAGTGAAAAGAGCAGGCCGGGTGGTGGAAACAGCAGGATGGATGGTGGAAAGAGCAGGTCGGACAGTGGAAAGAGTAGGCCGGATGGTGGAAAGAGCAGGTCGGATGGTGGTAAGCGCAGGTGGGATGGTGGAAACAGCAGGTTGGATGGTGGAAAGAGCAGGTCAGATGGTGGAAAGCGCAGGTCCGATGGTGGAAAGCACAGGTTGGATGGTGGAAAGCACAGGTCAGATGGTAGAAAGAGCAGGTCAGATGGTGGAAAGAGCAGGTCAGATGGTGGAAAGCGCAGGTCCGATGGTAGAAAGCACAGGTTGGATGGTGGAAAGCACAGGTCAGATGGTAGAAAGAGCAGGTCAGATGGTGGAAAGAGCAGGTCAGATGTTAGAAAGCGCAGGTCGGATGGTGGGAAAAGCAGGTCAGATGGTGGGAAAAGCAGGTGGGATGGTGGAAAGCACAGGTCGGATGGTGGAAAACACAGGTCGGATGGTGGAAAGCACAGGTCAGATGGTAGAAAGCGCAGGTCAGATGGTGGAAAGAGCAGGTTGGATGGTGGAAAGCGCAGGTCAGATGGTAGAAACCACAGGTCAGATGGTGGAAAGAGCAGGTTGGATGGTGGAAAGCGCAGGTGAGATGGTAGAAACCACAGGTCAGATGGTGGAAAGAGCAGGTTGGATGGTGGAAAGCACAGGTGGGATTGTGGAAAAAGTAGGTCGGATGGTGGAAAGAGCAGGTCAGGTGGTGGAAAGCGCAGGTCGGATGGTGGAAAGCACAGGTCAGGTGTTGGAAAGAGCAGGTCAGATGGTGGAAAGCGCAGGTCCGATGGTGGAAAGCACAGGTTGGATGGTGGAAAGCACAGGTCAGATGGTGGAAAGAGCAGGTTGGATGGTGGAAAGCACAGGTCAGATGGTAGAAAGAGCAGGTCAGATGGTGGAAAGAGCAGTTCCGATGGTGGAAAGCGCAGGTCCGATGGTGGAAAGCACAGGTTGGATGGTGGAAAGCACAGGTCAGATGGTGGAAAGAGCAGGTTGGATGGTGGAAAGCACAGGTCAGATGTTAGAAAGCGCAGGTCGGATGGTGGGAAAAGCAGGTCGGATGGTGGAAAGCGCAGGTCAGATGGTAGAAACCACAGGTCAGATGGTGGAAAGAGCAGGTTGGATGGTGGAAAGCGCAGGTCAGATGGTAGAAACCACAGGTCAGATGGTGGAAAGAGCAGGTTGGATGGTGGAAAGCACAGGTGGGATTGTGGAAAAAGCAGGTCGGATGGTGGAAAGAGCAGGCCAGGTGGTGGAAAGCGCAGGTCGGATGGTGGAAAGCGCAGGTCAGATGTTGGGAAGCGCAGGTCGGATGGTGGAAAGCACAGGTCAGGTGGTGGAAAGAGCAGGTCGGATAGTGGAAAGCGCAGGATGGATGGTAGAAAGAGCAGGTCAGATGGTGGAAAGAGCAGGTCAGATGTTGGAAAGTGCAGGTCGGATGGTGGGAAAAGCAGGTCGGATGGTGGAAAGCACAGGTGGGATTGTGGAAAAAGCAGGTCGGATGGTGGGAAAAGCAGGTGGGATGGTGGAAAGCACAGGTCGGATGGTGGAAAGCGCAGGTCCGTTGGTGGAAAGCACAGGTCGGATGGTGGAAAGCACAGGTCAGATGGTGGAAAGCACAGGTCAGATGGTGGAAAGCACAGGTGGGATGGTGGAAAGCGCAGGTCCGTTGGTGGAAAGCACAGGTTGGATGGTGGAAAGCACAGGTCAGATGGTAGAAAGAGCAGGTCAGATGGTGGAAAGAGCAGGTCAGATGGTGGAAAGCGCAGGTCCGTTGGTGGAAAGCACAGGTCGGATGGTGGAAAGCACAGGTCGGATGGTGGAAAGCGCAGGTCCGTTGGTGGAAAGCACAGGTCGGATGGTGGAAAGCACAGCTCAGATGGTGGAAAGCACAGGTCAGATGGTGGAAAGCACAGGTCAGATGGTGGAAAGAGCAGGTTGGATGGTGGAAAGCACAAGTCAGATGGTAGAAAGAGCAGGTCAGATGGTGGAAAGAGCAGGTCAGATGGTGGAAAGCGCAGGTCCGATGGTGGAAAGCACAGGTTGGATGGTGGAAAGCACAGGTCAGATGGTAGAAAGCACAGGTCAGATGGTGGAAAGAGCAGGTCGGATGGTGGAAAGCGCAGGTCAGATGGTAGAAAGAACAGGTCAGATGGTGGAAAGAGCAGGTCGGATGGTGGAAAAAGCAGGTCAGATGGTAGAAAGCACAGGTCAGATAGTGGAAAGAGCAGGTTGGATGGTGGAAAGCGCAGGTGGGATGGTGGAAAAAGCAGGTCAGATGGTGGAAAGAGCAGGTTGGATGGTGGAAAGCGCAGGTGGGATGGTGGAAAAAGCAGGTCAGATGGTGGAAAGAGCAGGTTGGATGGTGGAAAGCGCAGGTGGGATGGTGGAAAAAGCAGATCAGATGGTGGAAAGAGTAGGTCAGGTGGCGGAAAGCGCAGGTCGGCCGATGAAAAGCCCACCAACAAAATACAATCTTCAAGATACCAAGAAGTTTCTTTTTTTAAGTAATATTTATTTTCTAAAAATATAAGCAACACATCCTCACTGCAGAATTTAGGGAAGACACATAAAAATATGGAAAGGGAAATAAATATTACATATAATTCTGATTCTCAGAAGTAACCACTATTAACATTTCATTTGACTTCCTTTATGTTTATCTTTTTCCTATGCATATGTCAATACTTTTTAATTTTCTTTCCCTCAAACTCTTTTATGACTGAATCAAACTTTTACTATCTCATATAAATATTTATCACCCTCTTGAAATTATTTATTATTCAATCTCATAAGACATTAAGAGCATCCAAGAAGTATGTTTTGATACATTGATATAGAGAACTCCATAACGTGAGATGAAATTTTTTGTGCAGAGTCTATTATTATTTCACAGACTATTAAGCTTTAAAATATAAATTTTTCAGTTTTTCCCCTTATTTAATAAGGAATTCTAGAAAGCAGACAATGGAGAACATGCATGCTTCATCCAAGTGCTAACACAGAGTAAAAGACCCAGAGCGGCTTGTTCTGCCTTTTCGTTTTTAAAGCATGATGCATACAGGAGTGAGGAGTGGGGATCAACATAGCCATAAGTCATCTGTTTTACAATGTGGGGGAATTAGGTCGTTTCTAGCTTAGCTCATTTCTAACACTTAACTCAGCAAACTGTAATTTGTGGTTCGTACATCTGTTTCTTGCATTAGATTGAGATTTTGAGGTGGAAACCATAGCTTAACCATCACAGGATTCCTCAGGGATTATAAGATGCCAAGCACATAGAAGTTGTCAAGAAAGATTTTCTGAATGCAACTCAGTTGTTAGAGGATCCCATCAGGTAGCTAATGACTCTAGGGCACTAAGGTGGAGGATCATATTTTTCAATGAATATGATGGATGAATAAATTTTAAAAATTAAAGGAAGGAAGGGAAAAGGAGGAAGGGAGAGATGGACGGAGGAAGGAAGGAAGGGAGGGAGGGAAAGAAAAAAAGAGGAAAGAAGAAAGAAGGAAAGAAGGAAAGAGAAAGAAAGAAAGAAGAAAGAGAAAGAGAAATTATGAGATAATGTATGTCTCTGAAAAGCACATGAAATTTCAAAGTCAACAGACCTGATTCATGCCATAGCTCTTTATTTCCTCCATGTGACCTCTGAGCCTAAGTTTCCTTTTCTCAGCATGGAGTCATGATGCCATTTCTCAGTGTTGTTGTGAAAATTACCTGAAAGAATCTATATGGATGCTCCTGGCACAGAGCCAGGCCCACATTACAAATGTGATTGGAGAATAATTGGCAAAACAGCACCCCAGGAAGAGAGGCTGACGCCAACCTCTTCTGAAAAGCTAGGGCAGAGAAGGGTCTTGCCAGTTTCACTTATTAGATTAACAACCCTAGGGAATCAGAGGCCCCCATCAGGGTACATTAAGCTCTGTGACCCCAAGGCAATGAGGGAGCTTCTTTCTCACTGGTCTTGCTCCACTCCATCCTCCGTGTGGTCATCCGCCTGCTGGTGTAAGTGTGGATTGCTTCATGTTGCTCTTATGCCTAGCAGCCTTTACTGAGACATGCGAGGCCCCTTATGAACCAGCATGAACCCACTCCTAAGCCTTATCACCACCATCCTCTTATCACTCACTCCTGCGCCCCAAGAAAATTCAACTCTCCAAAGGTGCAACTTTCTCCACCTACAATGGCCCTGTGGACTTTGCAGCCCACCAAACTGCTAAGATGAGAGGATTACTCTCTTTCAAAGGCTCCCAAGTGGCCCCTGCTGGGCTCTCTGTCATATGGCCAGAATTCCTTCTAGACTCTATTCACATGGCCCCACATCTATGAAGACTTTCTGAATCATCATCATCCCCAAATCTTCACCCAAAGTAGATTCCATCAGGCTTCCATTGAGGATTTTTCTACTCTTTAAACAAAGCTTCCCATGACATTAACCTCATTGGGCAAATACTGGTGTATGTGTCTGCCTTGGCCACGAGACAATAACTTCATTGAGGGCAATGACTGAGATTTATCCCTCTTTCCATCTTCCATGCTCTTGAGCCCTACATATAGTAGGTGCTCAAACATAGTGAAGACCATCGGTATGGTGGAGCAAACCCACTTCCCCAAATGAGCTTTGCCTGGGCACCTTTCTGTAGCATGAACTTATTATCTGGTTCTCCCAATACAGGTACTAGAATTTTTAAGAGATTAGTCAGTGTTGGGCTAACCAATTCAGACTATACACAACCTAGGAGCTCCCTTTTCTTAGGGCTCTATAAAAACATTAAAGGTTATTTGAGAGTCAATTAACAATACTAAAAATAACTACATAAAGTTAACTTGAGCTTAATAACAAATTAAGCATGCAATACCTTTTATAGTTTTACTTTTCTTTGCTCCGATTTCTTCTTATTAGAGAGCAGATGACACCCTTAGCCAAGTGTAACTGTAGAAATAGTTTCATCTTTTTCTCTGACTTCTCCTCCTCTTATCTTTGAAATTCTGTATTATTTTTGCTCTTCTTTTATGCCTCATGCAGAGCGATAGTTAATTTCTTTTTACCCGAGGTGATATATATGCTGCAGAGAAAGCCAATTTCATCTGTTCACAATTGCTCCATATTTAAAATTTAAGTGCAGCATCTCCAACAATGGAGCCATTAAACCTTTGGCTGCCACTACTGTTCCTAATTGGCCATTGCATTAACCTGTGCAATGTTACTACCCGAAGAACATTCTCGTCTAACATCTGCAAGTTTAAAGAAGACGGTAATAAGATGGAATCCAGACATGGTGCGTGTGGAAAGATTCTGAGGGTTCTAAAGGGAAATTTCTATATGTAATGGAAAATGCAGTTGAGGATTCACTCATTAATTTCTTCATTCACTTAGTAAACATGTCTTAAGCACCAATGAGGTTTCAAAAACAAACAGACATCAGATATTTGAGGGAACAAATTGGCATTCAGTGTTACAGCTGGTGGCACAGATTGGAGAGTTTTGATAAAAGTTGCAAACAGTGTGAGCTTTCCCATGAAATTCCCCTGCAACCTTACCCCTTGGCTCCAAGTCTAACACTTGGGCCATGCCTTCTAGAGGGTGTGGCAGACACTCTTCTAGCATCTACAGAGAAAGTGTGGCCTTGCAGCCATCCAGTTCTAAGCAGGACAAGGACTAGGGTGAGCAGGGGAGGCACTTGCCTCAGGTACAAAATTTAACGGGGCTCCAAGAAACTCAAAAAGCAAGATAAATAATACTAAATTCAATATTTAAAATCAAAATTAATGCAAAATCTTCATGATAAACAAAATATCAATTTTAAAAATAAAGACAGGCTTTAAGGGATTAGAAGGGAAGGGATTAAGATGAGGAGAGCGAGGCAGAGGCTCTGCAACTGCAGAGGTGGACTCTGTTGTTGTTAAACATTTGGATTGTTTGCATTCATTCTGATTTTTAAAAAATTTTTGCAACAAATTACTTATCTTGATAACTGAGTTTTTTGGTGCCTCCTTAAATTTTGCACCAGTGGTGAGTACCCAGGGACCCTGTTACTGAGAGCAGGGACAGAGGAGCAAGCCTGTAAGCAGATGACCCTAAGCAAAGGATGCCTGGAACTCTGGCTTCTTCCCCAAGGGTGCAGATGGTAGAAGGACATCTAACGCCCCTGCCAGCCACCAGCAGGACCAAGGGGGAACTGGAGAAAATGGTTCCTCTGGGTCTGGTCGGGAGCAGGGTGAAGGCAGGAAATTCCAGGCAGACAACTGCAGCATATGTGTAACTATTACGGGAGGGAAAGGTAAGAGAATCTGGAGTGAGTTCACAGGGCCTTTGCAGACACATTTCATGATACCTCACAAGTCCTTCATGTAAAAAGACACACTCCCAGCCTCCCTCAGAAGAGTCTATTTCCTGGGGAGGCTGCATCTGCAGTAAAGACCTGCCAGTTGGGTAGTGGAGTCGCACCTGGGGAGCAGGGTCCAGGACCTAGCAAGAGTGGGAGTGGTGGAGGGAAGAGGGCTGTTACCAAATCCAGGTCTGCACCTGCAGGGGGAGTTGCAAAGTATTTCAGTGCCTGGTGTTCCTAGACCCACAGAGAGAAAGAACAGAGAATGGGGTTTCAAAACTTCTAGCACAGGACTAAATTCTGCGCTGTGATGCAGCAGCACCAGGAAAGGAGTTTCAGTGTGAGCCTGGGTGCTGCTTGCAGCCAGCTTCGCCTCCTCGGGCAGGGCCCGCCAACTTCCAGCCTCCCGCTGACCCCAGCTCCTTCCCAAGCATATCTACCCCCAAGATAAGGGGGCTGGTGCCTGCACAGCTGCCCAGGCTGGAGCCTCAACCTTCCCTTCTTACTTCTCCTTCACCCCTACATGCAGCTCTTCTTCTCACCTGATCCAGTCAATTCTGTGCCATAAACATCATCTCTCTCCATCAACTTTTCTCTTTTTTTTTTCCCTCTGAACCAATGCAACAACCTCCTAATTGCTCACTGTCTTCAGCATCTCCTGCTGAAAAATATTCAACAGATCTGACAAGAAGAAACTTCTAGAACTGTCACCTGGACTGTAAAACACTTTGGAGCTCCCTTTGCAGCAGTTAAAAGTGAGGGCACTGGAGTCACATCCCTCAACTTTGAACCCAGGCTCCCCCTCTTCCTCTGTGACCTGGGACACCTGTGCCTGAATTTCCTCCTCCTGCGGTGAGGGATGAGAAAATGCTATTGCTTAGAGACCTCTTGCACATAGAAAGTGCTCAGTAACTCCTGGATGCTATGATCATGCTAAACACAGTTAAACTCCACAGCAGCCTCGTCTCAGTCCTGCTCCTGCCCACATCTTGTTTTCTAACTGCTCTGGCCTCTGTACTGTTTTCCAGAGGCAGCTTACATGTGTGCACTTCCCTAATCTTCTATAATTCTGTTCCTCCTCTCTGAGTACAACTCAGATGCTTACCTTTCCAGAGAGCTCTCCCTTATCCTGCATGTCTAGCTTTTATTGCCTCTCAGCTATGCGGTTTTCTTGTTAGTCTCTTCATCAAATAGTACTTTGCACTTCTCTCCAGCTGGGGGTGAATGGGTGGACATTATCAGGTGGTGCAAGGAGATTTACATATCTGCTTCCTCACTAGACTGGGAACTCTTTGAGGGCAGAGATTTAGGCTTTCATTTATTTGACGACCTTCAACCTCCAGAAAGGTGCCTGGCAGGGAGCTGAGTAGAGCTGGGATCCCATAGACTGATGGGGCTTCCATAAAACATTCTGTAGACTTCCAAGGGTATGAAGCATGTCTTGTCATTCTCATGCTTTGACAATGAGAGCCTTGCTTGTATTGAAGAGACCACCCTCCCAGGGCTGGCCAATTCCTAGAGACAGTAAATGTGTAGCTGAGCAGCTGAGCCTCAAACCATGTTTTAAAACTTTTTTTTTTCATTTCCCCTTTCCTCCTCTGCACACCCTCAAGTCTCAAGATATAACTTTGACACAAACTGCATATGGGTCACCTTTCATCTTGAAATACAGCCTTGAAATGTGCTGTGAACCTCCACTCCCTTTCTTTTCCCATTCTACACTTCCGTACCTTATGCACATTTATTTACCTAGATGCTTGTTAGGGTCACACCATGCTCATGTTTATGGTCATTTATTTCCTTAGAAGCTTCAGAAGTTGGATCCTGATAAGGACCAGATCAGAATTCTCTCTCTAGCAAAAAAATATTTTAAGGTCGGAACCCACTTCTGGCTGAAGACTGACTACAATATTGACTGTGATTAATTTATAACTTGAGAGGATCCACAACGGTGCCAGCCCCTCCACCAAGTGGAACAATAAATCAAGATGCAACTTTGGAGCAAGTCATGCCACCTGGCACCTCCTAGCACCCTCCTGCCTCGTCTATATTCCAAACTCTTTCTTTAAAAACCCCTGCACTCCCTTCACAAATTAAAAGAGTGGAATTTCTTTCTACTCTTCCTCTTGCTGGCATGGGTAATAAAGAAAGCTTACAATGTCTTTTCATAACTTGTGATTATTTGGACTTCTTTCCGCAGGCGATGGGCAGCTGGACCCTTTTGCCGATTACAAATGGGTACATAAACCAGCCAACCCAGAGCTCACAACTTTACCTGCTCTATTGCTGTCATACTCTTGGCCATGATTTCCCTGACCTACTCACCCCAGTGACAGGTGCTGGACAATTAGGGTCGAACTCTATGGCCCCAGAGTCCTGGAAAGTATTCAAACTCGACAATCCTAAGCCTGCTTGACCATTCCTTCCCCTGGAAGCCACAGTGAAGGCTCTTTTCCCACTCCCTGTGTCTTCTGACTGGCGGACACAGTGCTTCCCCCATAGACCCCATGGCCTGGTGTGCCCCTCCCCTTGGGAACTGTCTTTTCAAAGGCATCACACTCTGATCTGTAGCCTCATCATACCTGAATAGTAATAAAATCTACATTGTAAAACATGAAGCATTACTGAGTTCCCTCAAGTGTAAAATGGGACAATAGGACCTACCCCATGAGATAATTGTGGGGATTAAATGACTAATAAATGTAAAGTGGTTAAAATATGCACAGCACATTGTCAGGGCTTCATAAGCATTTGTTCTTCCCATCATGATTATTTTTATTGTGGTGCAGCAGTGAGACGTAACAAACATGGGGAGGGAGGGGAAGGGTGCTGTGCGGCTCAGAGTGAGAGGCAGTGCAGGAGAGAAGACCCCAGTACACAGGAGAGGCCAGGGTCCACGCGGACCCATGAGGAAGGCCACGTGATGGGAAATGAACATCAATGAATTTCTGTGTCTGACAGTCACTTTGAGATTGTGTCCCATTCTTGGCTGTAATTACATTTCACTCAGCCCCCACACCCCTAAGCTTCAGGAAGTTTGTTACAGAGGCAGGGAAAGGAAGCCAAAGAGAACTATATGAATGTTCATGACTATACTATTATTAGTCACGTTCCCCTCAACCTCCCTCTTCCACCCTCCTCCGCAGGAATGGATCCCAGTTCCAACTTCCTGTTTGTTTTGCATCGCTCTTTAAATGATGTCATTTTCCACTTCACCAGGAAATACATTGAGAGTGTTTGGTGAGGCTCCAAGCCTCACCAGCCGCCCCTGCCCAGGCTCCAGTGTGGGCTTTTCCCCGTGGGGAGTGCTGAGAACACCACTCTGATGGAGCAGGCATATGAGAAGGTGCTTCCAGGGCATAAATCCACAAACCATGTCCTCTTTCATTTCATAGCTGCTCTGACCCATTGGCTGGGAATGAAGAGGCCTGCCCAGCCTGCAAGAAGGAAATCTGGAAACATTCCAATGGCTCATGCAGACTGGGGAAAGAACCCATGACTCCTCAACAGGGTCAGCCCCAGTGTGGGTGCACAGGGAAATTCTGGTAGTGAGCTGAGCCCACCCTCTGGGCTGCTAAGCACTTTGCAAATCTCATGCTTTGATGCCCACAGTATTCTCTAAACACAAGGGCTAGCACAGCAGTTGACTGGTGAGTGTCCAGGACCAGCCAGGCCTCAACTCATCACATGGAAAACCTGGAGCTCACAGAGCCAGCGACTTGCCCAAGACATCCAACTGATGGGAAACTGAACCAGATCCCAGTGCCACAGAGTGCAAACTTTTAAAACAAAGCCCTACACACCAATCAGAGTTAGGCATTTCCCTGTCGGTGAAGAATCACGTTTTAAACCCAAGTTTAAATGGACCCATGGATAGGCCCCTGGGATGGCAGTTCCCAAGGTGTGTTTGTCATAATCTGCTTCCACAGGATTTAAAGCAGAAAAGGAACCTCTTTTATTTTAAAGTCCCTCCTTAAAAAAATGCCCATGAGAATGCAGCCTGAAGCCATTCAGCCAAAAAAGACCAGGCTTTTCTTATCCCTCTGATAATTAGGACCACGAAAGCACCATCAACTTGGGAGTCATGGATGTGTCCTGTGTGTCCAATGCAGTATCCCAAATATTGCAAGCTTGGCTGCCAGCAATAAGAGAATTCCCAGGTGAGCCTGATGGGTCTTCTACACCGCAGCTTCATGAAAAGAGATGGATGGTACTGGTTGTTCTGTTCTGGGGCCTTTACTGAGTAGGCATCAGACACTTGGAGTGGGATGAAGGGTGGGCTTAGTAGTAAACAAGAATCAGCCACTTGTCTAGACCTCAAGTGGCTCATACATAGGTAACCATACCCTATTAGAGATAATGAACTATGCTATAGATAAATACCTTTGGCTCTAAGAAAAGCGGAGTTAGAGGGCTGTGAGATGCCAAAGGAAGAATAAAGAGTTTGCAGCTGGGGAACTCAAAGAAGGCTTCCCAGAGGAGGAGGATTTATGATCACTTGAATCATTGTTCAGCAAATATTTACTATCTTTTACCTCATCCTGGGAGCAGAGTATATTTCCTTGTTTCATTGATTTTAGGCTGAGCCACATGAAACATTTACTGTACTTTACCTCCTTCTAGAAGCAAGGTATATTTCCCTGTTCCATTGATGTTAGGCTGGACCACGTGACTTGCTTTGGCCAGTAGGTTGTTAGTGACCATAATAGAGACCAGAGACGAGTGTGCTTGCACAGTGGGGTTCTTTCTTCTCATGCTACTGTCGTCACCATGACAAAAATCAGCTCTGGTCCATGGAGGATGAAATACGCATAGAGCAGACCTGACCCCAGCCAAGCTGCAGAAACATAAATGAGAATGAACGTGGGTTTAAGCCACTGAGTTTCAGGGCAGTTATGTTATGCAGTATTTTTATGGTCACTGCTGTCTACTACAGATGTGAAGTTGGATCTTGAAGAAAGGATAAGATGTGGGTTTGGAGAAGGTAGGGGACTTCCCAGGTAGGAACAGGAAGATAAAGGCAAGAAAGTAGGAAGCTGAGGCCTACAGGAAGATAGCAAATGTTCTGGAGATGGATTCAGTAGGACTGAAGGCTGGAAGAACTGCAGGGACTCCAAATTTTAGAGGCTGTGACACTACTCTCAGAAATCTGGGATTTATCCTGAAGAGGATTGCGTAGGCAAAGTAATGGCTTTTAAATAGATCTACTTCCTAACTCTCAAAAGGTATGAATACATCACCTTACATGGCAAAAATGATTTTGTGGGTTTGACTAAGGTAGGGATCTTGAGATTATGAGGTTATCCTGGATATTCAGGAAGGCTCAATATAACCACAGGTGTCCTTATAGGAGGGAGACAAGAGGGTCAGAGTCAGAGAAGAAGTAACAACAGAAGGGAGGTCAGAGTGATGCAGCCAAGTACCAAAGAATGCAGGCAGCCTCTAAAAGCAGGAAAAGCTGAGACACAGACTTCCCCTGAGCCTCTAGAAAGGGAGGCAGCCCCACCCATACCTTGACTTTAGGCCCATAAAACCTTTTTGGCGTTCTGACCACCTCCAAAACTATACGATAATAAATTTGTGTTGCAGGAAGCCACTAAGTGTGTGGCAATTTGTTACAACAGAAAATGGCAACACAGGGATGGAGTCCCATGGAAGATTTTTGTGCAAGTCACTCATGATCCTAAAACCTGGTTTAACTGCTGGTTACATTTTAGTGTTTTCTTCCAGGCTTTTTTCCCTAATTGTGTATATATTTATAATACATTTAGGAAGATATATTAGACACAGTTATGACATGGCCATATTTTTATGGCAATAAATGTAATAGTATTTTAAATGGCTGCACAATAGCCTGCCATCAAAATATATTATAACATATTTTATATCTCTATTATTAGATATTATTTACTATTTTAAAAATAACTGTGATGTATGTCTCTGTATCTTTATTTTCTTTGTTTAGAATTACATTTACCATGAAAACATTTAAAACTCTTGCCAAATTATTACATTCCCACCAGAAGAATTAAATATTTTAATTTATTTACTCTTGGTTAAAATGCTAATTTCATGGGTGTAAAATGATTTTTCATTCCTACTTTAATTTGCTTCTCTTTCTTTCTGATGTGGTTAACACGTTTTTGTAAACATGCTTTTTTAAAATAAATGCCTCTGCTCTACTCATTTTTCTTTGAGATTTTTTCTTATTAATTTATATAAATTATTTCTACATGAAGACTAATAGCTCTTTCTCTAAATATATGTATTCACATATATGTGTATAAATTTATGAGTAAAAGACCTTGTTTTATTTGTTTTCATATACCCAGAAATTAGCATAGTTTTTGACAAATGGTCAGATTTTAATTAGTTTTTATTTTATTTTTTTAAACACGGTCTCACTGTGTCACCCAGGCTGGAGTGCAGTGGCAGCAGGATCTCTGCTCACTGCAACCTCCACCTTGTAGTCTCAAGTGATCCTCTCACCCCAGCCTCCTGAGTAGCTGGGACTACAGGTGCACTTCACCATGCCTGCCTAATTTTTTTGTATTTTTGGTAGAGACTGGGTTTCACCATGTTGCCCACGCTGGTCTCAAACTCCTGAGCTCAAGTTATCTACCTGTCTCTGCCACCCAAAGTGCTGGGATTACAGACTCAATGAGTCTTTGAAAGGCAATATAGCATAGAGGTTAAAAAGACAAATTCTAGAATCAGACTGCTTGGATTTAAATCTCAGCTTCACCACTGACTAGCTGGGGAGAGTTATTTGCCTTCTCCGTATCTGCAAAATGGAGATAATATATCTGCCTCTGGGCTGTTGGGAGGATTAAATGCATAATTATATTTGGCAATCCCTTCAGCCTTTGTATCAGTTAGTTTCTACTGTGTGCTAAATCATCTCAAACTTAGTAGATTAAAACAAGTATTTCTGTAGCACATGATTCTGTAGCCTGGCAATTTAGAACTGGACTTAGTTGGGGAGTTCTTTTGCTGGGCAGCAGGCTCAGCTGATCTGGCTGGACTCGTTTAGCAGCAGCGATCAGCCGGTCTCCCGGTTGGGGGTTGCCTGGTCAAGAACAGCCTTAGTGTGGATGAGTCATCTCTGCCCCATCTGGCCTCTCATCCCCCAGCAAACTCGCATAGGCTCATTCACATGGTGGTGTCAGCACATGCTTGATGGGTGTTTGCCACTCCCCTATAGCAAGTCTATGGGGCAAGCCCAGGGTCAGTGTGGGAAGGCATGAGCAAGGGAGGGGCATCCCCAGTAGGTGAGATAACAGGGAGGCCTGGACAAAGTTGGTCATGACTACAATTAATCCTTCACTCTCTACTAGGCTCCAAACTTTGATTGACAACAAGTCTAACCTCATATTTTGCAGAGGATGTAAGTGAAGTGATATCAGTGATTCTCTTTCTGCCTAGACAGATAAGATAGCATAATGGTTGAAGGCCTGGGATCTACAACTGTACTGTCTGGCTTCAAATCCTGACCCTGCCACATATTAGCCATATAATCTTATTTATGTGATCACTTAGTTCCTTGGGGGTTAGTTTTGCCATCTGTAAAATGAAGGAAATAATAGTATCTGCTTCAGTGAGCTGCTGAGAGAATAAATGAGATCACTTGTGTCAACGAATTTGAGATACGGCCTGGCATATAGAAAGCTCACACTGTGTGCTGATTTTCATGGCTTGAGCCAAGCCATGCTTTTCTGTTCTCCCCATTTGGCCATTACTGCTTTCAACCTAATGTGGGGAAAGGGTGTCGGCTTTATAGTCAGATGGATCGCTACAAGAATCCCAATTCCAACCCTTTAATTTATTAAACCTAAAATAGTACTAAACACCCAGTGTATGGTAAGTGCTGGGTGCCAGGAAAATAACGGAGAAAGAGCAGACAGAGCTCATGGGGCTAACATTCTCACAGGAGAGAGACAGTAACACAGAGATAAGGTGGCTTCAGACAGATACTAAATAGAGAAACCAAACGTGGAAGTGATTTGCAGAGTCATGGAGGCTATCTTAGACTGGATAGTCAGGAAACTCCTCTTTGCAAAATGGACGTTTGAACCAAAACTTGACTGGCAAGAGGGGAGAAAAACATTCTAGGCAGAGGAAAGAGCTAGTGCAAAAACTCTGGAGCAGGACAAGCTCAACCAACTAGACAACAGCCAAGCAGCTGGTATGACCCAGCACCATGAGTGGGCCTGTCCCAACAAGCAGCAGGTGCCAGATCAGATGGGCTTTTGTAGGTCAAAGGCCTTTGAGCCACCCAGACAGATTATTTTAAAACCCAGTCTAGGGCATGGTGTGGTGGCTCATGCCTGTAATTCTAGCACTTTGGGAGGCCAAGGAAAGAGGATCACTTGAGCCCAAGAGGTCGAGATGAGCCTTGGCAACATGACGAAACCCCGTCTCTACTAAAAATAAAAAATTAGTTGAGTGTGGTGGCACACACCTGTAGTCCCAGATACTTGGGAGGCTGAGGTAGGAGGATCACCTGAACCCAGGAAGTTAATGCTGCAGTGAACTGAGCCTGAGCCACTGCACTCTGGCCTGGGTAACAGAGTGAGACTCTGTCTGAAAAAATAATAATAATAAATAAAAATAAAGTCCAGGCTCCATTCCTTAAGTGCTGTGTGACCTCAAGCAGCAACTTCATCCATGATCCTGCAACCTGGTTTAACTATTTTCTTCCAGTCTTTTTTTCTCTAACTGAATATACAATTATATGAATATGCATTTATATTTGTAATATGATATATACATTTATAGCATATGGGAAGATATACTTCCCTATATACTAGCTATGTATTGGGATGCTATTTGGGAAGATATACTCAACCTCTCTGCTGTTCAGTGTCCTCTTTGTAAAAAGCTGGTGGGACATGGCAGCATCTAGAGGTCTTGCAGCTGTGCAGCCAGCAGGGCTTCTTCATGCAGCCCATGCAGCAGTGCAGGTCGTGAATGGTACAACTCCACTGGTACCACTGACAGCAACACAGGGGGAATGATGTCCCTGGAGTATGTGACTAAGAGGCCTGGTTTTCTGGTCCCAATACTTTCCAGCTCTACTTCTGTGAGACCCTACTCATTCCCTCTACAGCCCCAGAAGACAAAGCCTGGGTTGATATCACTCTGGAAATAGTTTCTGAATCTGAGATTGACCAGAATCTCACTTGGAGACACCAGGAAGGGTCATGAGGGAGAAGTCCATGACTCACGCTCTGGGATATTGTTCCAGGACATTCCAGGGCCTTTGGGACAGGCTGACAAGATGATGAATGTCATCTAGGGAGAAATTGAGTTAAAGGCTAGAGGATAATTGGCTTGGGATAAAATCTGACTGCAGAAGTCACCCCTGCAGATGCCATTGCCCCTTGGTGGAGATAAGCCTGGGAAACAGGAAATGCCTCTCAGACTGGAGTCACGGCTGCGCCATGAGATTATAATAGCACCATTTGCTGAGTACCAGTTGGATGCTCTGTGCTATTCTAGGTGCTCACGAAAGCACCACTGGATCAACAGAGCCACAGTCCCTGTTTTCATAAGGATATGTCAGTCAGGAATATGCTCCCAGGCTGATATCAGAAAACTGGCTGAAATTAAACAAACAGGGGTTTAATGTTTGCACATGGGGAGAGGTCTAGAGGTGTGGAACTGCTAGTGTGGGTTTGGCTGTTCGACCGTGACATCATAGATCCAAGCGCCTTCTAGTTGTTTTCTCTGCCATCCTTACATATTGACACATGCTTGTTGCCTCATGGTTGCAAGATGGCTGCTGCCAGCCCAGCAATTACATCCATTACCATGGCATTTCCAGCTGCAACGGAAGTTGGAAGAATTTCATCCTTAGGTCAGGAAATCCAAGCAGAGGCAACTGCACTGACAAAATAAAGGTCTATAATGACAGAAGTATAACTTCATGTTAGATTTTCTCTTTCTCTGTCTCATCCTCTCTGTTCTTTCACCCTTGCTTCCTGGTGCTACCTCAAAGATAGACTATCTATACCCAAGACCTTCTCTCAGGCACTATGACTGGGGAACCTAAACTTTCATAGGGACCAAAGAGCATGGAACTGAGGGATGGAGAGTATCTATAGAATTTTAGAGGGAGGAAAACGGGAAAGGAAGAAACTAATGTTTTGAGAACCTCTGCTATGTCGAGAACAATTACACATGTGAGCTCATTTAATTCTCAAACAGCCTATAGGCTAAACATAATGTTCCCAGTTTACATGGGAGGAAACTGAGGCCCAGAGGGCTTGAAGATCTCATTAATGTTACTCAGAGAGCTAACGACTGAGATAGACTTTGCCTGACTCTACACCCGAGTTATTTCCTCCACAAAACATTTCCATCTGCCCATTCCTCTCACACCTCTAATTAACGCTCACTCCATTCTGCTTTGTAATGATGATGGTTTTCTCCCCAATAAGAATTGTGAGGCTGTAGAAGGCAGGAATGGGTATTTATTTATCTCTCTCCCTTCCACAGTCTGAGTGCAGTGCCAATATTTGAATAGTTTAGAGTAAACATCACAAAATAGTTGTGATCTTTGACTTCTCCTACTTATAAATGAAGATGGGTTGTTTATCAAACCTTGTTACAACTTACTTGATTTTTGCTGACTTTTTAAAAAGTGCCTTTTAAAGACTCATGGAATGCTTCCCTTTGTTTACTGTTCTGGTTCTTTGTAAAAACCCAAGGTAGGGTCAGTGAGGTGAGTCTGAGAGCAAGCGTGCCCTTATGGTGCTAGTGCCCGAGGGGTCTGATGGCACTTTCCCCTGCACACATTCCACTGCCTGGCCGGCAAGTGTATTAGTCTGCTCTCATGCTGCTCATAAAGACATACCTGAGACTGGGTAATTTATAAAGGAAAGAGATTTAATGGACTCACAGTTCCACATGGCTAGGGAGGTCTCACAATCATGGCAGAAGATGAGGGAAGAGCAAAGTCACATCTTACATGGTAGCAGGCAAGAGAGCTTGTGCAAGGGAACTCCCCTTTATAAAACCATCAGATCTCATGAGACTTATTCACTGTCATGAGAACAGCAGGGGAAAGACCTGCTCCCGTAATTCAATTACCTCCTACTGGGCTCCTCCCATGACACATGGGAATTGTGGGAGCTACAATTCAAGATGAGATTTGGGTGGGGATGCAGCCAAACCACATCAGCAAGCAACTACACAGTGCTGAAGGGAAAGAAAACAATGAAAACAGGAAAAAGAGAGGGGAAAATAAACAGGGTGGGGGGTAGTTTAAGTTATGGCCGCCCACCTCTTTCTTTCCCATAAAACTCAAAGATTGTCAAAATTAAGGTTATAATAAACTTTGGTTTCATGCAAAATGGCCTGGGAACAGAATAAATCTATTTTTCCTGCCCCCGCACCCATCGCTCCTCCTCAGTGAGAATCCCTGAATGCCCCAAAAAAAGAGACTTATATATGATATCAAGCCCAGTAGTTAACAGTCACAATTCTGGGATCAGGTATGATTCAGGTCAGGAGACAGAAGCCTGGGTTTCAGGGCCAGCTCTGCTCTGATTAACCTTGTGACCTCGAATGAGACCCTTGGACTCACTGAGAATCAGTTGTTCCATGTAAAAGGGGCTCAATCGAGGCAGTGAACATGTACTTCTCACTCTATTTCACTGATTCTCTGACAGGCTTTTACTGTTTTGAACACTTTAACATCTCCAAAAATAGGATGAGTCGTACAATCCCCAGAGTCTCAGAATAATTAAAATTCAGTATTAAAGAAACAATTCATGCTCAGGACACATGGGTGATGCAGAGCCCCCAGCTCTAGAGCTTATGAGCTGGTTGATAACTGCCTTAGAAATCCCAGAAGGTGTTTTATATCACACCTGATAAAATCTCTGTAAGTCTGTTGGGAAAAAAATGTAAAACAGAATAAAGATTTGGCAAAGAATCATGCTGTGAGAACACAGGCTATGGGGTGACTCCTGAAGTCAGAGATCTGGGCTGTAGTCAGGGCCAGGACTGGGGTGAGGCTTAAGTGCTGCGGCCACAATTTAAATCCCAGTGTCTCATCGCCAAAGGTAAAAAGTTAAGGAGGCATTGTTCTCAGAGTTGCACAAGTGCATGGGCAGCACCTGCAGCGGGGGGAGCCTCCTTTTCTTCAGCCCCCTAAACTCCTCTCTTGACTCAGTCTTGTCCCATCCTCAGACGTAGCTTGGCCCTTTAGGGACCCACCAACTGTGGGTCTTGGGCAGCTTGGCTCCTCCTTGGCTGCAGGTACCTGACCTACAAAATGAGGAGGTGTTTTGATTATGCTTTTACGTTGTCTGTCTTTGCCACTAGACAGAAAAATTCCTGGGAACACTAACCACTGCTGATTCACCCGAGGTGAGTGGCTCTCAATAAATGCTAATGGCCCTATTTGTTGAGTGGTTGTAGTGATGACTGGTATCAGCTTGGTTACCTATGGCATAACCAACAGTGTCTCCGAGCTGGCTTTGGAATTAAAGACACCTAAGTTCACATCTCAGCTTCCTAACTTACCGGCTGAAAAACTTTAAGTTACTGAACCTCTCCATATGCTTCAATTTCCTCATCTCTAAAGTGGGAACAATACAAGTCCCTACTTCAAAGCATTGTTGTAAGGATTCTATAAGGTCATGGAAGGAAAGTTCTTAGAGAGGCACTTACTGTGGAGTAAACGCACAATCAAGTTTAGTTGTGGCTTTAATTATTAGTGTCACTGTCACCTCTCTCAGCCTCAGTGTCCTACTCCGTGAAGAACACAGAACATTTTGGATAATGCAGTCTGAACAGTGCTATATCCTCAGTTCCAAAGTATTTTCCAAGAAAAATGTTTTGTTTTGTTTTTCTATCTGGGATTCTGGACAAGTTTTCATAAAGCCTCCCCTTAAAGCCTCCTTAATTCCTTGCTAAACATTCTCCTCTAATCCTGAAGAAACAAAAGCCTTGGAGAGACATCTTCCAAGAGCCGCAGGGACCAGATCCACTTCAGCCCACTTCTCTGTGCTAGAAAGCACTATCATATTCAAAGGGTAACCCAGTATATCCTGATATCCTATGTGACTCTGGATTGAGGCGATGACATTCAAAAAAACAGTCAAAAAACTGATAGTAATTTGGTATTATGATTTTGTTCTTTCATCTCTTAAATAGCATTAAAGTGGATCCAATAGTCAAGGGAGACCAATGTTCTCAAATTCCACTTTAATCACTGTTGAGATTCAAGAGTGACAACTCATGACTCTTGTACCCCTCCTCCAAGTTTAGGACCAATTAAGAAATATGCACAGTGGCCAGAAAGGTGGAGATTAGATCAACAATAACTCTGCTAAAACAAAACCAGAAGACATAGCTGGGATCTGTAGGCATAATCAGGTGATCTAAGATCTTCTGTCCTCCCAAGGACTTAGGAAAGCCTGCAAAGCAGATATTTATACTCACTTGCAGTGGGGAGAGAGAATCCCTACTTTATGTGTGTTAAGAGGCAATAAGAAGACAGAGGGAAAGAGAGAGAGAAAGAAAGAGGAAGAGAGAGGGGCCCAGTACAATAAATGTCACCCAGATCAACAGCCTGGACTAAAGTGTAAACAGATGTCAGCTTTTAGCCACTCTCCCAATCAAATGTATTTTTCTACCATCTCTCTTTGACAGCCAGGAAGGAAAGGGGACTGGGGAAAAGAGGGGCAGGGCAGAGAGGGGCTGGAAACGTTCCTTTAGGTGAAGTCCCTCTGTGATGTCATGAGGACAGGGTATGGGGAACGTATAGCAATGCACTCCCATTTTATCACACTCAACCCTGCTTGATGCCTGTCATTCCTGGCAGCCCCTCTGGCTCACCCCTCCGTCACACACTCACTCCTTCCCATTTTAGCTGATGTTTTGTATTCATTAGCTTCCCCATTCCTGTCACTCCACAATTGTCCTTCAGTAGCAAAAAAAAAAACAAAAACCAGTGAACTTGCCTCCACTCAACAAAGAGCAGTATTTCAGTCCAGCAATGCTCTCCCATGGAATCTTCTATGATGATGGGAATGTTCTGTATCTGCGTGCTCCAGTGCATCAGGCAGCAGCCGCACGTGGCTATCAAACCCTTGAAATTCAGCTGGTGCAAATGAGGGACTGAATTTTCAATTTTGTAATCGTAATTAATTTAAACTTAAATGGCCACATATGCTGAGTGGCTAGTATATTAGACAGCCCAGTCCTACAGAGTCAAGCACCTTGAAGAGATAAACATAAACTTTTTGGTCCATTTTCCTTCCAGGCTCTTAAAATCCTTCATGGCCCTGATTCTGCCATCAGAGAGCCCTGGTGTGGTGAAAAGAAGGGTGGGCCAGGAGCCGAAGGGCATGGATTGGAGTTGTGGTCCTCACTCATTGTCTATATGACTTTAAACAAATGGCTTGATTTTGGTTTCTTCATCTTAATAATAGAATGTAATTTTTTTAAGATTAAGTAAGACAATGTCAATGAAATTGTCTTGTACCATTGAAAGTTTTCATTTCATTTTTCTAGCCTCTTTTGAGGATTATGTAGCAAATCAGCCCTCACTTTCAGCTTTCAGTAGTAACATCTTCAGATGTTCCCAGTCTGCCTTCTGCATAATTATCCAGGAAACATAGATCATTGCTGAATAGGATAGGACTAAGGACCAAGCCACCTTTCTCTTTGGCATGAATTTGCCTGCATTTTGAGATAAATTGTTCTACAATGCCATTGCTAAGTGTGTACTCTTATTCATTCCATATTTTATAATCATATCTGCAAAAATATCAAGAGGAATTTTGTCAAAACTCTAGATGACACTGAGATATGCTTTATAGCCTTAGCCATTATAGTGTTTCAAAGGCCTCTGTTTTCAATTGCTGTATAACAAATTATCTAATACTTAGATATGTAAGGCAACACTTACTATCTCATCGTTTCTGTGGGTCAGGAATCCAAATGTGGCTGAGCTGAGTGGTTCTGGTATCTCTTAAGGCTGTCCTCAATAAGTCACCTGGGGCTACAGTCGACTGTCAGCTCAAGGCTTGACTGGGGATGACTTGCTTCCAGGCCATGAACAGGCCTCAGTTCCTCATCACATGGGCCTCTTTATGAGCTGCTTAAATATCCTCACACCTTGCTGTCTGGCTTCCCTGTCTCTTGGGCTATCTCATGATATAGCAGCTGACTGAGTGACTCAAGAGAGAAGGCAAGATTGCACCCAGGGTGCAATCATTTTATAACCTAGTCCCATAGCCATAGCCTAGTCATATAGCCATGCGACCTAGCCACAGTCATTTTATGACCTCGTTTCATACTTAACATCCTGTCACTCCTCCCATATTCAAGTCACTAGAAACTAAGTCCATCCCACAATGAAGGGGAGGGATACTATCCTATACCTCTTAATGGGATAAATATCAATGCATTTTGGATACACCTTGAAAATCAACACAACACCTCAAACTCAAATGGCCAAAACTTAACTAATGAGCTTCTTGTGCAAACTTAGTGTTTCCTATTTTGGCTGATGACACTTTTGTCCACCCATCTTGCATTGGAACCACCGAGCCATGGGTAATATCTCTTTCTCTTACACCAACTCCGTATATCCAATCCAATGCTATGCCCCACATATCTTAACTCTTAGTTGGCTTTCAACAGTTTTTACCTATTTCCAACTCTACCAAGATTACTATGGTCCAAGCAACACTCCTGTCTCACCTAGAATCATGGTATAGCCTCATGGCTGGTCTATCCATATTACTGTACTTCACTTTAATCGACTTTCCATGATGCAGCCACAGAGGACTTTTTGAAATGCAAATAATATCCTGTCATTGCTATCACCTCTTTCTTAGTATATTCCAAGAGATCTTAGATTGATGACCAAAATACTTAACTACATTTAGGAGTCCTGTATGTTCACTGACTTCCAACCTCACCTGCACCATCTAACACCTGGCCACTCTTTATTGTCTTTGGCTGAGCCTTTGCCCTTTGGGTTTCCTCTGACTGAAACACTCTAAGTCCCCTTGCCTTGTTAATGTCTTACCTTTCAATTCTCATCTCAGCCTCTGTTGCTTTAAAACAGAGTTGCTCGACCTTAGCACTATCCACATTTTGAGACAGATAGTTGTTTGTCATAGGAGGCTATGCTGTGTATTGTAGGATATTTAGCAGAATCCCTAGTTTCTGCTCCCTAGATGCCAGTGGCATCACCTCTCTCCAAATATGACAACCAAAAATAACTCCACACACTGCCAAGTATCCTCTGGGAGAGCAAAATCACCCCGGCTGAGTACCTTGCCTTAGAGAGACCCACCTGACTGAGTCAAAGCCCCTGGTAAATGACCCTCTGACATCTCTCCTCCTAAGCACCAGACACAGCTGTGATTGTATGTGTATCCTGCATATCATCTCTATTCCTTATGAGACCAAGGCCCCAGAGGGCAGTGGACATCTCTATTTAGCCATCATCATGTCCCCAGGGTCCAGCACAATCACTGGTACACAGATAGTCTGTCAAATGAGAATATATTTATGTTATTCTGCCCATATGCATCCATACCAGTGAAAGTAAGAAAGGAAAGAGACTTTGGGAGGCCAAGGCATGTGGATCACAAGGTCAGGAGATCGAGACCATCCAGGTTAACATGGTGAAACCCCGTCTCTACTAAAAATACAAAAAATTAGCCAGGTGTGGTGGCAGGCACCTGTACTCCCAGCTACTCCGGAGGCTGAGGCAGGAGAATGGCGTGAACCCGGGAGGCGGAGCTTGCAGTGAGCCAAGATCGCGCCACTGCACCCCAGCCTGGGCGACAGAGCGAGACTCTGTCTCAAAAAAAAAAAAAAAAAAAAAAGAGGGATGGAAGCAAGGAAGAAAGGGAGAAAAGGATGGAATGGAGGGAGGGAGGGAGGAAGAAAGGAAGGAAGGAAGGAGAAAAGGGAGGAGGAAAGGAGAAAAGGGAGGGGGGAGAGAGGGAGGGAGGGAGGGAGAAAGGAAGGAGAAAAGGGAGGAGGAAAGGAGAAAAGGGAGAGAGGTAGAGAGGGAGGGAGGGAAGTAGGAAGGAAGAGAGGGAGGAAAAGAGAAAAGGGAGGAAGGAAGGAAATGAAGGAAGGAAGGAAAGGGAAGAGGGAAGAAAGGAAGGAAGAAGGGAGGGAAAGGAGAGAAGATGGAAGGAAGGAAAGAAGGAAGGAAAGAAGGGGAAGAGGGAAGAAAGGAAGGAAGGAGAGAGGGAAGGGAGAGAGGAAGGAAGGAAGGAGAGAGGGAGGGAGGAAGGAGACAGAGAGGGAGAAAGAGAGGGAGGGAGGGAAGAAAGAAGGAAGGAAGGGAGGAAGGAAGAGAGGAAAGAAGGAAGGAAGGAAGGAAAGAAGGAAGGAAAGAAGGAAGGAAGGAAAAGAAAGTAAGTCAGTCTCACTGGCTCACCCCAGATCTCAAGCACTGTTTCCCAGACTCAGTCTCATTTTCCCCATGTTGCTTCTGCCTTCTATGTTTGTTCCATTCTCAGGTTTTCACCTTATGGTAGCAAGATGGCTGCTCACAACTCTAAGCCTACTCCCAATGTTTCCAACAAACTCCACAGTGGTGGGTCCTATTTTCTCTGATTGGCCTGAGTCAGGCCACGTGCCCATAGTCAAAGCATCACTTACAACCAGAAGGATATAATGCCCTGACGGGCCAGGCTCAGGTCACAAGCTCAGCCTCCAAAGCCAGGAGTGTTATTCACTCCATCCACAAAACATGTTCTGAGAGTAGGGGAAGAAGGTTTCAGGAGTGAACCGCCAGTGAACTATTGCCAGAAAAAGAGGAAATGGATGCAGGAAAGGCAAAAACTAGGATGCATGGCCATGGCTGGCATGTGGCAGGAGTTCAGTGATACTGCAATTGAGTCCACATGGCTGCTTATAAGCCATCTCTTAATTGGAGTTCACAATCAGGCTAGGGAAGGATGCCAAATGGGCAATAACCCTAATAGCATGTGTGTGTTGCCAGCATGAAGAGATGATGAAGAAGTGAAGGAATGAATGAATGAACACACTGTGGCAGCTTCTCCAGGCTTGGTACAATGGAAAGAGCATGACAATAAGAATACAAAGCTGTCATCCCGCCCAGGCCCTGGTACATCCATAATCACAATGGCCCAGACTTCTGGTCTCACTAAGTTGATAGGGGATGACAGGAAAGAAAATAGCTTTCAGTACAAAGCATGCCAAGGAAAAAATAAATGCATGAAAGGCTCATGGAATATAGCTGAAAGATGCCCAGGATTCCATTTTCAGGGAGAGAACGGAGGTTGTAAGGATGAGTAAGAATGCAATTCACATAGTGTTTGCTGAGCATATACTAAGTATCAGGCCATCTACCCAATCCTGGGGAAATACAGACGGCACAATGTCTGAGAAAATGCAAAGCCAGGCATTCTGGGGTCCCGGTTCTTCAGAGATTTGTCTGGGACCCAAGGCTCAGAAAAGACAACTTCTTCACCCAGTCCAATCTACAGGGAAAAATGGAGTGAGTCTCTTTCTGTGAAAGACCAACTGGCCGGTCTTCTGAGCAGATGGATTCCTATAGGACCAGTGGGGAGAGGATTACACAGTACCTCTGAACCCTCAACACAAAATAATATCTCTTCTATTGTTGGTTAGTTTCACTATCTGCTTCATTCTTTTAAAATGTCAAGTGTTTTCTCTTGAGGGAACCTTCCGAATTACTTTGCCTGCACTATACCTAATTCTCATTACAATGCTGTGAACTTTGAATTATTACCCTTGTTCACCCCAAATGGAAAACCAAAGCTCAAAGAGGTGAGTGACTGCCCAGCTCATGCAGCTGATAGAATCAAGATTTCATTTCAGGTGTGTCTGGATCCTGCACTTACTTGCTCTTTTCTCAACATGGCCTCCTAAGGATCCAGAAGGAAGCCCGCCACCAGCAACCAGCAGCCCACTCACCCCCCACAACAGTCTCACCTTGCCATTCAAACAGGCTCCAGTTTCAAATGTCAGTTCTGCCATTCACGTGATGCTGGACAAGTCAGTTAGTCTCTCTGAGATTCAATTTTCTCAAATGCCTAATGGAAAAAGAGCATCTACCTTATAAATTGCATATTTACTCTTCCTTCCCACTGACTCAATAGAACTATATTTCCCCACTCCCATAGATGCTGGCCTTAGACTTGTGACTTGCATTGGCCAATGAGATGAGACATACACCAATCAAAAGAGAGGCATTAAATGTGCATGACTGGTTTAGCTTGGCCTCTTATGCTCCTGCCATGCGTGATTAGATCATGCCTGAGTAGCCACTGCTCATTCAGCCTGAGTTCTGGGGTGAGAAACAGGTGGAGCAGTCCTGGACTCCATCCACAGCCCAGAGCAGAGCACCATGGCCCACCCGTAGGGCTGTAAGTGAGAAAGAAATGTCTATTGTTATAAACCAGTGGTTTTCAAGGCATGGTCCCTCAGTATCAACGTCACTTAGAAATTTGGAGAAATGCACATTCTCAGTCCTCATCCAAACCTACTTAATCAGAAACTCTGGGGGTTGGGCCCAGCAATCTGTGTTTTAAAAAGGCCTCTAGGTAATTCTGATGCAGGCTCAGGCTTGGAATCCACTGTTATAAATCACTGACATTTGGGGATTATTTGTTGCTGTGTGAAAGCTGACTAATACATCTACACTTTGAGGTTGCTATGAGGACACAGTAAGATAAGATGTGAGAAGCTCCTGGAATGAGGTTCCTCCTGATAGTCCTAAGCCTGGCATCCAAAATTCTTCATAATCTGATCCTCGAGACCCCTTCAGCCTCATCCACCTGCACTGCCCTATAAAGATCCATTCTCTTTGCATTCCAGAGCCAGAAAGAAATTCAGAGGACGGGCACGGTGGCTCATGCCTGTAATCCCAGCACTTTGGGAAGCGGAGACAGGCAGATAACCTGAGGTTAGGAGTTCAAGACTAGCCTGGCCAACACAGCGAAACACTGTCTCTACTAAAAATACAAACAATTAGCCGGGCCAACATAGCGAAACACTGTCTCTACTGAAAATACAAACAATTAGCCGGGCATATTGGCAGGTGCTTGTAATTCCAGCTACTCGGGAGGCTGAGGCATGAGAATTGCTTGAACCTGGGAGGCAGACATTGCAGGGAGCCAAGATCGCACCACTATACTCCAGACTAGGGATAGAGAGAGACTCTGTCTCCAAAAAAAAAAAAAAAAAGTTCAGAGATGAGTATATACAGCCCCCAATATCCAAAATGAGCCCTGGAAAGGCCACAGAGATTAAGTCCTCATTTCCTAACTCCAGGCCCCTACACAGCACCTGGGGCATCCTGGAGGTAAAGAATGAACACAGGTGTATTTACAGACAGCTAAAGAATGAACACAGGTGTATTCACAGACAGCATCAGCCACTTCATGCTGTCCAAGGCAGAGATCCCTGTATTGCCATTCCTAACACTAATCCCCAACTTCTGAACCAGCTGTCCTAGAAGGGCTGCTGGGTCAAGAAGTGTGTGCTGCCCAACATTTCAGCTCTTCCATCAACAAATATCTCAGGATACCAGATGTGCAGATGCAGCCCTCTCTGCCTCAGTGCTTCCCTCCAGGGCTGCCCTCAGCCCAGATGCCCTGGAGACAGATAGGGATGGTCATTCCTTCCAGCTTTTACACGAGGACCTTGTGTGGCCACAGAGATACTTGGTCTCAGTGTTTATGAGAAAATTGGAAGTGCTTTAGCAGAAACAAAGTGTGCAATCTACCTCATCTTATAGTGAAGATGAAGTTGTCACCCCCTTTGTAAGACAGTTGGTGGGAAATTAATGAGATCCTGTGTGTAAAGGGCTGAACAAGGAGCCTGATGCACAGCAGGTGCCAACCATGGCTGCCTGTCGTTCTCATCATTTCTCGTATGGTTCTGAAGGTTTCAATGAGATAACTTACAAAAGAGGGTGATCTTTACCTGGCACGATGCTGGCCTTCAACACATGGTAGGTATTATTACCATTAGTTTTGTGGGTTGGCAGCATTACATGTCTGACGGAAATAGCTGTGCCATCCTGTGTCAATGTCTAAGTTAAAAGTTGTGGATGGCCGGGCACAGTGGCTCACACCTGTAATCCCAACACTTTGGGAGGCCAAGATGGGTACATCACAAGGTCAGGAGTTCGAGACCAGCCTGGCCAACACAGTGAAACCCTGTCTCTACCAAAAATACAAAAAAAATTGGCAGGGCATGGTGGTGGGCGCCTGTAATCTTAGCTACTCGGGAGGCTGAGGAGAATCGCTTGAACCTGGGAGGTGGAGGTTGCAGTGAGCCGAGATCGCACCACTGCACTACAGCCCAAGTGACACACAGTGCGAGACTCCAACTCAAAAAAAAAAAAAAAAAAGAAAGAAAGAAAAAGAAAAAATGTTGTGATGTCTCTATGGAATAATTGTTATCTAAGATGATGGCTAACCTTCAGCACATGTGTGCCAGTGCCCTCTTTCTATGGCTAGGAATGGATGACATTCTCAAACTGGCTTAAGCGCAAAAGGAAATGTATCGATATAGGTGAAAAGTCTAGGCTTGGACTCACTCAGGCCGCATGGATTGGTCACTGGAATATGATGACTCTTGTTCTTTCCCTAAACTCTGCTTCCCTCCACTGGCATCACCCCGATGCTGGCTCACTTTCTGCATATCATGACTCCTGGCAACTCCTACACTGGCAGGGACCTCATGGAAGATAGCAGTCCTTGCAAAAAGAATAAGTGCCCCTTTCCAAGCAGGTCCAGCAGGGGTCCTAGGGAAAAATCCCACTGGCCTGCCTGGGGCTATAGAAAATAGGACATGCAACATGACCAGAGCCCATGCCGACTCATCCCACACCTCACCTAAAATATATGAACTGAGAGTGGTAAGTTTCCTCAGAGAAATTGTCGATGCATTTTACCAAAGAGGGGAGAGTCTGTGGCAGGAAAAAAGCATCCTACTCTGCAGAACATGCATTCTGCTCTGGCTGAAGCATTTCCAGTGGGACATTGGCAGGCTGTGCAACGTTTGGCAAAGGGGCTGCATGAGGGAGCTGGAAGCCACTCCTTGGTGAGGGAGAGCTGAAGGCACTGAGGATGCTGGAACTGGGTTTAGGAGATCAAGTGCTGTTTCTTCTGTCATCTGGGATTCTGTTGTCTCTAGTGTTCACTTAATGCTTTGCATCTCTAATTGTTTCCCATAAGGTCACTTAGCCTAATAGAAGGTTATTTTATTTATTTATATTTTTCTAGAAACGAGGTCTTGCTCTGTCACCCAGGCTGGAGTGCAGTGGCACAATCAGAGATTACTGCAGCCTCGAGCTACTGAGCTTAAATGATCTTCCTGACTCAGGCTGTGGAGTAGCTAGGACTACAGGCGTACACTACCACACCTGGCTGCATTTTATTTTTTGTACAGGTGAGGTCTTGCTATGTTGCTCAGGCTTCTCTCAAACTCCTGGGTTCAAACAATCCTCACTTCAGCTTGCCAAAGAGCTGGGATTACAGGTGTGAGCCACTATGCCCAGCCTAGAAGGATATTTTAAATAATAACTATTAGGATGATGATAACAAGAATAAAATAAATAAAAACCATAACTGTATTAGTTATCTATTGCTGTGTAACAACTTTACTGCAAACTTAGTAGCTTAAAACAACACACACTTACCATCTGACAGTTTTTCAGGGTCAGGAGGTCAAGCCCAGCTGCAAGGCTGCAATCAAAGTATTGTTCAGGGCTGAGTTTCCATCTGGAAACTCAACCCGGGAAGAGCCACTTCAAGGCTCGCTTGGATGTCAGCAGCATTCAGTTCCCTGCAGCTATATGACTGTGAGTCTCCATCCCTTGTGGCAGCTATCAACTGGGGGCCACACTCGGCTCCCAAAAGTTGTCTTCAGCTCCTTGCCATGTGGACCTCCAACATAACCGCTTGCTTCACCAAGCCTGCAAGAGAGAGAAATACTCCAACAAGATAAGCTTGACAGTCATATACAGTGTGCATTCTTTGCCGTATTCTCTTGGTTAAAAGCAAGTCATAGGTCCTGCCTATACCGAACACCAGGAGTGCCTAGTTCACTAGGCACTGAACACCAGGAGGCAGTTATTATGGAAAGCCACATTAGAATCTGTCCACCACTTTAACAGATCACTGCATCAGACTAACTGCATAAATAGTTATGGTGGAATTAAATTTTCAGCTCAGTTTTTAGACCAGGTCTGTATGAAATATGATAAAACTTCCAGTGTTCCTATTTATCACTTATGAACTTTTTGACCTTGAGTCAGTTGTTCAGTCTCTCTGAGATTGAGTTTCTTCACCAGTAAATTGAAGGAAAATAAAAGCACCTTCTTCAGCTGGGCATGGTGGCTCAAGCCTGTAATCCCAGCATTTTGGGAAGCTGAGGTGGGAGGATCATCTGAGGTCAGAAATTTGAGACCAGCCTGGCCAACATGGTGAAACCCCATCTCTACCAAAAATACACAAATTAGATGGGCATGGTGGTGGGAACCTGTAGTCCCAGCTACTAGGGAGGCTGAGGCAGGAGAATCGCTTGAACCCAGGAGGCAGAGGTTGCAGTGAGCCGAGATCGCATCACTGCACTCCAGCCTGGGTGACAAGAGCTAAACTCTGTATAAAAAAAATTTTTTAAAAACCACCTTCTTCATAGAGTTGTCAGAATTAAATGTGTAGAGCGCTTTAAGTAGTCCCAGCATGTACTTAAAGCTGAATAAATGTCAGCATTTACAGCATTTACACACACAGTAAACACATGTAGGTTCTGAACAATGTGCTGGCTTTTTCATTTATCAGAATCATCCAAATACAATATGAAAGCCCCACTTTACAGATGAGAAAAACAGACACTTGACACAGCTATAGGACCTACTTGAGCTCTCAGAGTTTCTGAGTGGCTGAAGTAGGTTAGAGACTCAAATCTTCTATGATTCCCCAAGCTAGAAGGTATCAGACTATCTAACCCTAAGAATTCCACTTGTTCCCCACAGCGTGATTTCCCAAGGGCTTCTAAGGGAGTAATGGGCTGACCAGGAGGATAGAACTCTAAGCCCAGACCTGCCACAGGCTTGTCCATCTCCCAACTTTACAGAAAAAGAGAGTAAGTCTCAGGAAAGAGAGGTGCTGGCCCAGGCTCAGGGTTGTTTGAAGTCAAGGAGTACATGAGAAACCAGGTCTGCTAGCTGCCGTCTCTCCAGGTCCTCTCAGTCCATGCAGTTCCACAGAGTGTTTTACCCTGAGTTTGACTGGGGGAAGCTGGGCCACTTCAAATTATACAACTGACTCTACTCACTGTGTCTTTGTTTAAAACAACCATGAAGACAACTGGAAATACCAAGCTAATGACATCTCAGACTGGCACAATTCTATGAGTGGATACATGCCATTTTAAACATGGACTGCATTACTAAGCAGTGGAATGCTAATAAAATGTGAGCAATAAATTGCATTTTAAAAGCATGCTGGGAGACTGAGATTGCTCTTTTAAGAAACCCTATGAGGAATACTTTGATAGAGTAAGAAGGGAAAAAAAAAGCCTTGAACAGTGGAATAACAATCACTCATTTGAGTCTTATAAATCCAGACTTTGGTATATGAGGCTTCCTTTGAGCACACTGCTTTTTATGTGTGTAACGTATGCCTGAATACTCATAAATAAGTCAGCGAGGTAACTATGGCTGAAAAGCAACAGCCCTGCTCACTACCAGTCCTCTCACCTTGCTGCTACCGCCCCCTCAAAATCTACGTCCACCCCTAAAATATCTAAGTGACTGAGGTCAGAAATTTAGAGAAAGAACAGATTGGCTGTTTGGACACTTGAGAAATTTGATTTTAAAGTAACCCATTCTGTCACCTCTCTGAGACTCAGTTTCTTCATCTGTAAAGTCAAAATAAATTAGCTCAAACTAAATTAGAAGACAATTTTGAGGATTAAATTAGGTGATAATGCAAAAGTCTTTATCCAAAGAAAACTAGCTAAGTGAGTGGAAAGAACACAGGCTTTGGAGTGAGACCACTCTCTTTCTTCTCCCGCATTCCTACCTACAGTCAGCCACCAAGTCCTGCAGATTCCATCCTGTTGAGTTCTCTGTCTGCGTGTCCCCCACTCCTCCATCCCTATGCTATGGACCTCACGCAGGTTCCCTTCTCCTTGCACCCGTAGGGTTAAAACAGGCTCCTCCTGAGTTTCCTTGCATTGAAGTTTATTCTCCCAGATCCATTCTCCACATCGCAGCTAGGGTGATTTTTTTTTTTTTTTCAAAATGCAACTCTTAATGTCTCCCCATTGCTCGCAGGAAAATAAGAACAACACAGCTCCTCTGTAAAGCATAACAGAACCTCCAGATTCTGCCCTGTCATGTCTCCATTTTCCTGTGTCATACTTTATACAATAGCCATACTAAGCTTTTAGAGTTTTCCATATCCAAAAGGCTATTTCTCACCTCCAGATATTTTCTTGTGCCCTTTTTTATTTTTATTATATATATGTGTGTGTATATATATATATATATATATATTTTTTTTTTTTTTTTTTGAGATGGAGTCTCGCTCTGTCACCCAGACTGGAGTGCAGTGGTATGATCTCGGCTCACTGCAAACTCTGCCTCCCGGGTTCAAGCAATTCTCCTGCTCAGCCTCCCAAGTAGCTGGGATTATAGGCACCCGCCACCACAGCCAGCTAATTTTTGTATTTTTAGTAGAGAGGGGTTTCAACTTGTTGGCCAGGCTGGTCTCGAACTCCCAACCTCAGGTGATCCACCCGCCTTGGCCTCCCAAAGTGCTGGGATTACAGGTGTGAGCCACTGTGCCCAGTCTTCTTGTGCTATTTCTACTGCCCTTGGTGATGCCTTCATGTTTTAGTCAGGGTGAGCTAAGTTATGCTGCAGAAACAAACATCCCCTAAATTTTATTCTACATGCCCAAAGTTGCAACTGGGAGCAGGAGTTGTGGGGGCAATATCTGCTCATTGTAGTCACTCTATGACTCAAACTGATAAAGCTTTCTTCTGTCGTCACGGCAAGAAGAAAAGACCATGGCAAATCATTTTCTATCTCTTAATCTTTTCATTCAACTTTCCACTGACCAAAGCATGTTGGGAGAGGCATAGGAATGCAATCATACCATAGCTTAGAGAGTAGGGAGAGACAGCAATATTTGGATCAAGAGATCTAATGATTTTTATATTTTAATGATTTTTTTCATACACTCTTTCTGCCTGGTAAATAAATCTATACTTTTTGGCATATCCCAAGTGCCTTCTCCAGGAAGACTTCTTTACACATGCTTCCCTCATGGACCACACTGTATCTGCACTGGTTTAATCAGGCTCTTTCTCCTTTGCTACATAGAATACTTCTCTGGGGCAGACACCACATTTCACTCATGTCTGTATTTCTTGGGTCTAGCATAGTGTCTGGAGAGAGGTAGAAACCAAGTATCTCTACATCGAAGGAATGAGTGTTTTGGTATGTGGCTCCACATATGGCTTGCCAAGTCCATGTACCCAAAAGTTTCCTGGATGCTGGTGGGGATGGAAGGAGAGGTGAGAGTGCTCCTGGGCTTCCGGAGTCTGCTGAGCTGCCCCTCAGATGTCGGCAACTCCAAAGACAACTGAGATGTGAGGCTGTAGACACAAGGCAGTCAACTGCATTTTCCCCTCCTCACCAGCCTTTCCAATCTGAGTATCTTTTATTTATTTTTGTTTTTATTTAATTTTTCTTCTTTCGGCCTCATTACCCTGGCCAGAACATCTAACATATTAGAGGTTAAATAGAAGTGGTGAGAGCAAATATCCTTCTTCCTGATCTTAAGGGAGAAGCTTTCAGTTTTCAATACCATTAAGTAGGGTATTATCTGTGGGGCTTTCATAGACAAACTTGATCAAGTTGAGAAAGTGCTATTTCTAATTTGTTGACCTTTTTCATAATGAAGAGGTTACAGATTTTGTCAAATGCTTTTTCTGCATTTATTGAGATCATCATGTGGTTTTTGTTAATCAGCGTGTCTCTAGATATTGAAAAGTGTCCTCTGAGGGGGTAAAATCACACCCAGTTGAGAGCCACTGCCTTTGAGGACTGAATTAAATGGCACATGCAGAGTGCCCATTTCAGTGTCTGGGACTTAATGGACACATGAGAAAAAAGTGGGCTATTTTGATTCTTAGCCTCTCCTTGGATACTGGTCAGGGCCTGAAGAAAAGTGTGAGTTTGGGAAAGGGTGGAGCTGCCCATATTCCTTGGAGGTCTCCTCCATGACCTCAGCTTCAGAAATTTCAGTGCTGGACAGGGCCCAATGAAGTCAAGCAAGTGGATTCAACCACCTAATGCATGTTCCATTAGGGCTGAATTCTGCCAGCCCCTCCCCAAGGCCTATTCAGAAAAAAATCAGGCTGAACATTATGGCTTCTCTAGGATGTTGCCAGGTCAAGAGCCCATGGCTCAGGTCTGTCCTTGTCTTGGCTCAAAGGGCCCCTGGCCAGGTCTAGCTCATAGGTTCAAACCTGAAGCTGTCAATGCCCTTCATTGGCATGGGATGAACCCCTGAGCATTGTAACAGGTGAGTTGAGAATTGGAATTAATCGAAACCTTAGATGTCAGGTGCTTTAAATGCAGTATATCTAATCCTCATAACAGTCTTTCCAAGGGGACACTTGTGCTCATTTTACTGATAGGGAAACTGAGGATCCAAGAGGTCAAGTGATGACATAGCAATAAATGACCATGTAGGTGATTAGAACTTACAGCCTGAATCCAAAGGTAGGAATATAACTTCCACTAAACCATGTTGAGTCACAAACACATGCATATATCACACACCACATGCACACACACTCACACCACATATACACACACCCCACACCTGCTGCTTCATGGAGCACTCTAAGTACACATTTTCTTGGAAGGCAGATGGACAGGGAGTGCAGGCATCTAATATTCAAAGACTGGTATTTGCAGAATTTTGTGTCTACCTGCAGGTGCTGCCACTGAATTCTCTGTATCTAACTCAGAAGAGGTGTATCTTGGGCCAAGCTAGAAGAAATGAGAGATTCAATGCATTTCTGAGCAGGAAAGGCAACAACAACAGTGAGAGGTGGGGCAGCAGGAGGAGTCTTCACACAAATGATGAAGAGATAGAAGAGAGACTATTCCCTTCTTTATTTAGTCTCCCACTGACAGTAATATTTTTTGAGTGTCCACTAAGCACTGAGGATGTAGAATAAGAGAAGACAGGGCCTCTGGCCTCAGGAAACTCTGGGGACAGAGCAGAAAACAGATGCTCACAAATAAGCAAGTGACCGTCATTCAAGTGACAACACGTTCAAGTGCTGTAGGAGCCAACTCAGAGGCAGGTTCCCCATATCCATTTGTCCTAGTGCTGGTTGTTCCCCCTCTCCCTGGTATGCCCTGCAGAGCCTGGTCAACTTCTCCTACTCATCAGCATTTAGCTCACATGGCAACTCCCAAGGCATGTTGTTATTTATCCCAACTAGACAGACTAGGTAAGCCTTCCCTATGTCCACACTCAAAGTGCTCCAATGTGTGAATGGCGGAAATGGTCACAGCTGTGGACAATGAGCACAGACTAGCCACCAGCTCCATGAGGGCACAGGCTGCATCTGTTTGCTCAATGCTTTCAGGTAGAAGCCAGTAGATAGAAGCCATCGAAGCATGACAAACGGGGAATTGAGATGATCATATCTGGAAAGATTGCTCTGGCCAAAAGATGGAAAATGGATTACAAGAGTCCATATCAAAGGCAGTGCTGGAAGGCAGGAAGAGAGGCCTGCTGCAGGAAACCAGTGGCCAGGTGGCAAGGGTGTGCACACGTGAGGAAAGGGGCATACTAGAGAGATATTTGAGAGGTCAAGTTGAAAGAAGCCACTGAGAACAGGAATGGAGAAGAGTGAGTTTTAGGATGTGTAACCTGGCTTCTCCCTGAGACAAAGGATGGAGTGTGTTCTATGCCCACATGACTAAAGGTTCTCCATTTTCAGAGAGATGAAGGAAGAAAGGAGTAATTAAATGTTCAGCTTTGGCTCTCTTGAGGAAATAAACAGAAATGGATTCTCCCAACCGTGGATGATTGAATGAATGTAGAGGTGAATTACAGATGCCTTCGATGTCAGAGCTAAAAGAAATATGAAAGGGCTCATGATCCCAGGTTTCTGCACTCCAACCCCTCCCTTCTCATACCAAGCTGCTTGGCATTCATCTGTCCCACTGGAGCCTATGTGAGTGACTTGCTCAGGAAGGACTTAGTTAATGCACAGGTCCTATGAATGTCTATGCCACAAAGAGGTAACAGTATCCAAAGCATCCCAGGCTATATTCAGATCAACCTATTTCAATTAAGCACCTCCACCTGGACTCTGTGCTGAGCACCAAGCTCTGAGATGCAAGAAGACAATGGTGAACAAGACATCAGCCCCTGCAAAAGATCTGCAGCATGAGCACTCACAGCTGTGGCTCAGGTAGAGGTTTTAAATAAAACCAAACCGGCAAGAGGTTTTAAATAAAAACCAATGCTCAGAATGCATTTTAAATGTTCCAGGCTCTGTTCTAATATTTTCCCTGTGCTAGCTTGGTAAATCCTCTCAAAAACCTTCAGATGTAGAATTTTCTTGTTGTTTGTCTTTTGCTAATGAGGACAATGGAACTCTTGTCCAAGATTTTGTACATCTTAGCAATGGAGCTGGGGTAGAACCCAGGTAACCCAGTCCCAGAACTTGTTTATGTGACCATCACATTATCTCACTGACATAGTAAGTTGACGTTTGTGGACTGCTGCTTATGTGCTAGCCACACTTTTGCATGCAATTGACATCTGTTGAATCCTCATAGTACCTCTAGGAGGAGAAATAGCGGTACTGGACTGTGAGTTCTGCAATACAATTTTATGGGATCAGCTTCCAATTCCAGCATTCACTAGCCATGTGACATGGCCAAGTTTTTAACTTCCCTGTACTTCAATTTCCTCATCTGTAATAGGAGATAATTATATGTCGACTTTGAAGGCTATTGAGAAGATTTAATGAGTTCACACATTTAAAATGATGAAAGTGTAGCTGTCACAAAAGAAATGCTTTTGTTACAGAAGGGAAAGTGAGACTTACTAAGGTTACTTGCACTGCCCACCATTTCACAGCTGGTAGATGATGGAGAATGACTCCTACCAGAGTGTTCAAGTTCACTACCAGGGTGTTCACATGCTGTATCTTGCAGACCCAGAAGTTGATATAAGGGATGAGTGAAGAGTGAATAAATGAATGAACTAAACATAGGGTTTTGGTACCTATTATACTGTACCTGGACAATTTCACATGTGTTATTTCCTTTGACAATAAATTACCTGGAGTTTAAGGACTATTATCCCTTTTAGAGAATAAAAAACAACTAAGACTCAGGAGAAAAAAAAATCAATCTACGCCATGAGACCTTCCCCTCTCCCCAACATCACCTCAGAAGACAGGCCAGGATTCAATCCCAGGTTCTTGACATCAAGGTTAATGTCATTTCTTCTTTACCACCAGAACAAGCCGAGAACTGGTGCAAATCTAAAACAGATGCTTCCCTTTGCAAAACTCCTCTTAGAGAAGTGTAACCAGGGAGAATTGCAGAGGTGATATCCTACCTCTGCTGATTTCCAATCAGAATGTGGGCCTTTGGGCACATTAATGATCTGAACCTTGGGTTCTTTCTTGTAAAATATGCATAGCAAAACTCATCTTCTTGGGTTGTTGGGAGGATCAATGAGAAAATGCAGCACAACATATAGCATCAGACCAGACACACAGGGGGCATTTAGTAGACTGTAGTTAATTAATGTCACCATATATTAATAACTATAAGTGTATTAATTAATAATGATCTCAGCTTGGAAGCTGAGCAAAGTAACGAGGAAATTGGGGCCTGATGGAAACACAGGTAGGTCTGCCCTTCACAGAGCAAACCATCTCGAAATACTGTGAGAGCTCCAGCGGGTCAAAGTCAGCTTGGACAATGGTGTCTTTCTCCATTACTCTCCATGCAGCCTGTTAAGATAGTACAATGCCACTGGGATGAGGGCGAACTCACTATCCGGATCACAGCTGTAAACTCAGAAGTGAAGGGGAATATCCTTAGAGAGGCAGAACCGCTATGACGACACCCATGCACTAAGGTTTCTCCACATAGACTATCAAAATATACTGCCACAGTCTGCTCATGACTCTTGCAGACCTTTCATGTCAGTTAGAATGCTTGGGGCTGCAAGCAAAAGAACCTTCAACTAAAAATGGCATAAACCATCAGTAGTATAACCTCATAGGACAAGGAACTTGGGGAAAGAAGACTCCTGTGTTAATTCGCCAGTTCACAATCTTGTCTGAGCCCTGAGACTTCACCTTTCCACTGTGCCATCTTCAGCAGGTGGGCCATGCCGCCTTCATAGTTTTGACACGGCTGTCAGAGCCGTCCTTGCACAACCTGTCCAAAAGCAAAGAGAGGAGAATTACTATCTTATTTTTTGGAAAACCAGGAATACCTTCACAGAGGCATCCAAGCAAATTCCCTTCATGTCTCCTCCTCTGGGGCTGTGTCACATGGTCCTACCTAACTCAAGACCCAACAAGGGAAAATAAATTACCATGAGTACCACGGAAGGAGAGTCACCCCTTCCAAAGGTGGGGTTAACACTTGAGCACAATCAAGCCCCGTCCACAAGGAATAAGCAGGACGATGGACCACTACAGTGGAAGCTATAATGATTCACTCTCTCATTCCAGCCCTCCAGGACCCTGTAAGGTAGGAAGAATCAGGGATTTGTTTGTCCACTTCACCTATAATGGAGCTGAGACTGATATTTTAGTGGTGTCCTTGGCAGCTGATGCACCTCACTTCAAGTCCAATGTAAATTCTTTTCCCAGGTGGTTTCCAACAGGCAGATGCCTACACAACACAAGTTCAAGTTGGATTCATGTGCAAACACAAGGGCAACAGGTATGAGACTCTTATTTGAAATCATGTTATCCAGTTCCTCTTTAAAGCTTAACATCTGGGCCAGGTGCAGTGGCTCCCACCTGTAATCCCAACACTTTGGGAGGCCGAGGAGGGAGGATCACTTGAGTCCAGGAGTTTGAGAACAGCCTAGGCAACATAGTGAGACCCTCCTCTCTGCAAAAACAAAAATAAATTAGCCCGGTATGGTGGTGTGAACCTGTAGTCCTAGCTACAAGGGAGGGTGAAGTGGGAGGATCACTTGAGCCTGGGAGGTTGAGGCTGCAGTGAGCTTTGAATGCACCTCTGCACTCCAGCCTGGGTGGCAGAGTGAGATCTTGTCTCAAAAAATAAAATAAAATACAAATAAAATACAAAGCTTAGCATCTGTGTCATCAAAATACGTCAGGCTGAGCAATAATCTCTGGGTAGATAGACATAGGTCTTGAGAGTCATCTAATCTGTTTTGCAGGCAAGATAGCAATGCTGACCTGGTATAGGTCTGGCTTTAACATAATTCTCACAGTTAATGGAGAGACAAGTCCATGAGAGCTGCAGACAGCTAGGAAGTGAGCAGAAGCCAGTGGTGCCCTCTAGCCCAGGGTATGAAATATTTATCACCCACTTTAATGGGCCATGGCTGCCTGACCCACCGTGCCCTGGAGTGGCTCACAGTTATGAGGCTTTAACAAGAACAATTCTGTGCTCTGCAAAGCTGGTTCAGCCTTGACTTGCCCCTGGACTATGGGAAGCAGCTTTTCAGGGAACAAGCTGCAGGTGTTCTCTGTGGGTTCTTTCCTTGAATAGGAGCGATGTCTTGCTGGCCCATTACACACACCGTCTTTCATGTGTGTCTTCATTTGGTGACTGTTCACCAGCCAGCTATGGGTGCGGGGGCTTCAAAGTGGAATTGCTTCTCTTCTTTGTGGATCCCAAAGTGCTTTCTATATGATCTGCCACCCTGTGCTCTGTCAACATCATGGGATAACAGGAAACATCTTTGAGAGATGCAAAGAATCATAGCATTGAACATTTCCTCTCTCAAAGCCCAGCCCTCTGCTCTTGGGTCTCAGTACTGACCGCAGAGAGAGAGCTCATTGTCTTGCCTCTGATAGTGTTACTACTGATCAAAAACAAACAAACAAAAAAATCAATAGTAAACTATATGATCAAAAAAAAAATGCCTAACCTGTGAAGGTTAAAAAAACAAACTCAAAACACCTCTGAGACCCTCCATCCAGATGCTCTTAGCCTCCTCTGGCTTTCCCAAAACACCTGTGGTTCCCTTCACAGAATAATGTTTGCCAATGCATAAAACAAAATACACAGGACTAGAGAGCTACCAATTAAGTTGCAATATGGTCATCAAAATAGTTTATTTATTTTTAGTTTATTTTATTTTTCCTTTTTTTGAGACAGGGTCTCACTCTGTGGCCCAGGCTGGAGTGCATTGGCATGATCCTAGTTCACTGCAGCCTCAAACTCCTGGGCTCAAGTGATCCTCCCACCTCAGCCTCCCAAGTAGCTGGGACTACAGGCACACACCACCAAGTTCAGCTAACTTTCTTTTTTTTTTGAGACAGCTAACTTTTTAAAATTTTTTGTAGAACAGGGTCTTGCTATGTTGCTCAGGCTAGACTCAAACTCCCGGCCTCAAGTGATCCACCTACTTTGGCTTCCCAAAGTGCTCAGATTACAGGCAGGAGCCACCATGCCCAACCTTTCAAACTAGTTTAAAAACAAATTGGTAAAAGAACAACATACGGGCTCTCTAGTATCAGATTCTATAACAAGAACTAATGGGGAGTGTGATAAGGGCTGTGTTTATGAAAATGATGAGCATCTTTTTCTCCTATGGCAAAAATCTCTGTGATATCAACTAATGACAAATTGATAGATACCGCTGAGGGGACTTTGCTCTGTGCCTGTATTCATGATTGAAGCAAATCCTAAATATTGGTTAAAAGTTAGGCAAAATGAAGATGGATTTTTATTCCTGCCTCTAATAGGTTGAACAGTGGCTCCACAAACAGTATGTCCATGTCCTAATCTCTGGAATCGATGAATGTAAACTTCTTAGGGGAAAAAAATGTGGTCTTTGCAGACAAGTAAGTTCAGGATTTGGAGATGAGAGCATCCTGGATTACCCAGGTGGGCCCTAAATCCAATGACAAGTGCTGTTATGAGAGATGAAAGGGAAGGCATAGAGAACAGGAAAAGGCCATGTGAAGATGGAGACAATGTGACCAGCAAGACAGAATATTGGAATGATGTGTCTGGGCACAGTGGCTCACGCCTGTAATCCCAGCACTTTGAGAGGCCAAAGGGGTGGATCACGAGGTCGGGAGTTTGAGACTAGCCTGGCCAACATGGTGAAACCCCATCTCTACTAAAAATACAACAACAACAACAAAATTAGCCGGGCGTGGTGGCGGGAGTCTGTAATCCCAGCTACTCAGGAGGCTGAGGCAGAATTGCTTGAACCCGGGAGGGGGAGGTTGCAGTGAGCTGAGATCGCGCCACTGCACTCCAGCCTGGGCAGCAGAGCAAGACTCCCTCTCAAAAAAAAAAAAAAAAAAAAAAAGGAATGATGTGTCCAAGGAAGCCAAGGAACCCCTGCAGCCACCAGACGCTGGGCAAAGCAAGGAGGTATTCTTTCTGCAAGCCTTCGGGGAGAGCACGGCCCTGCCAACGCCTTCATTTGGGACTCCGGCCGCCAGAACAGTGCCAGGATAAGTCCTTGTTGCTTTAAGCCACACAACTTGCAGCTATCTGTTACACTTAATGCACCACCCAAGTGCGTGGATGTCCCAAATCCTAGGATAAGGACCCTGTCTGGTACCACCTTGTCTCCCATTCACTCTACACATATTTGTCAAGGGCTTACCTTGTTCCAGGTTCACTTGTTAGCACTGCGGATGGGGCAGCAGCCAAGCTGCAGATCCCGTGCTCAGGGAACTTTCATTTCAAAGGAGTGGGTGACAGAAAATAAACAACTGCATAATTAACAAACGTAATATCAGGGAGTGATAAAGACCTTGAAAAAAAATAAAACAGTGATGTATTCAGATTAATTGAGGGAGGAACCCTAGATGGGGTCAGGGAAGGCCTTGCTGAGGACATGACCATTTCGCTGAGATTTAAATGGTAGGAAGCCACCTACAAAGGTGGGGGGAAGAGTTTTCTACAGAAGGAAGGTGCAAAGGCCCTGAGGCTTGAGTGTGCTTTGATGAAGAGAAGGGCTGCACAGCCCTCAGCAGAGTGAGGGACAGTGGAGGAGGGGCCATCACCGAGGCGCAGACCACTGGGGTGTTGGTCTGGGATCTCCTGAGATGGAAGTCTGCAGGCAGGGGCGTCATCGGGACGTGCTCTTGGGACTGTCCGTTTGAAAAGGAGTGAAAGGGAAGCAGAAGTCTAGCAGAGAAGCCGGGCTGCCTTGTATTCACAAGAAAGGTCTCTGCTGGCCCCGCAGGGAGCATAGAGCTGGGAGGGCCTGCAGAGGTATCAGGCCGGGGGCTGGGCCTGACACCTGCATGGGTGTGTCTCCGGCTAGCTGCTCCCTAGGGATGGGAGTGTGACCTTGGATGAAGGACTCTTCGTTTCTGAGGAGCACAAGCTGCCCACACTCCGGCAGCTGGGAGACAGGGGGCTCAGTCCTGAAGGAGAGTCACGCACCGCAGCGCCCACTACAGGCCTGGAACACCTTGGCAAGGAGTTTGGGTTTCACAGCTTCGCAAGTGGGGAAAACGAGGCTCGGGAGGTTAATGAGTCTCCTGAAGTCGCCTAGTAGTCTGGGAGCAGAGACAGGGCTTAGTCCCTTGCTTTCTAAATCGGTATTCCTTCCATTACTCCACATCCTTTCCTGGAGTCATTATGTAAAATTCTGCTTCACAATCTGATGCTCTGAGCTTCCCAGGGCCAGGCCACTTCCATAAAGGCCTTGCTAGTAGTTGTTTCTAAGGAACTGTCTTGATCTGCCCCTCTGTGAGACCTCAGTAGGGCTGGAGATGCACATGTGTGTACATCAATGCACTTGTGCACACACAAATGCACTCATGTGCGCACACAGGGGCATGCAAAGCATGTAAACTCACTTATGCGTGCACACACACTTCAATATCTGTGCATTCCCTCCACTTCTGTATCTCTGGTAAAGCAAATTCTCCAGCCTTCTCCCGCAAGTGGGTAATTCATTACACCCCCCAGCAGTCATCAAGGGAGGTGCGGCCACACTTCGAAGAAATCACCAAAAGACGGGTAACCTGGCATGTGTGATTTCTTCTCAGCAGATAACATCCTCCAGGGGCCTGAGGCACTCAGATGAGATGTCACCTTCTCCAAAGAAAAAACGCATTTTGCACACGTTTCGGATTTTAGTTTACCAGCACTGGCCAATGAATGACTTTGGATTGTAATAACACTCTCATCTTCATACACTCTGAGGGCAGCCAGTCAAAGCAAGCCTGGTGCCTTGCAGGGCCTGGAAACAGACCAGACAAGATTAAATGACCTCTCAGAATATCAGAAAAGGCCCTGCTAGACCTCACCCCCACTTTCCAGTGCATTGTGAATCTTTACACTTACCCTTTAAGTTATGTTTTAAAGAAAGCACGCACATGCTTAGGGTCAATTTCACAGTCTTGCCAATGCTCTTAATGAGGTGAGTGGATAATGAAGGCAGTTCATGCAGTCAATGCCCCCTCGACTTCAAAGCCAGGAACTGGACCTAGCTGCTCCATCTACCAGCTGCGTCTCCTTGGCTTTATCGCTTAACCCCCAAACCACATCCACAAAATGGAAATCACAATCCAGTTTTCACATTTGGCCTGAAGACAAAGTGACACTTTATATAAATGTGCCTTTCAAACTCTAACTCCAATGTCCCTTTCAGGAACTATTGTGATGAGGCGCAGGTAGGCTAGAGCATGAGCTGCTCAAACACCCCACAGGCAGAAGCAACAGGTATGTCCTGGGACTCCAGCTTTGTGTCTGGGGCTGCACCTTCCCTCCAGGTCCACAACTGAGAGCCAGTGAATCCTTGGAATCTGGTTCTGCCACAAGTTTGCTGAGTGACTCTAGGCGAGTGACCCACCATTGACCTCAGTTTCTTCATCTTCTGTAAAATGCTATCTGTCCTACCTATCTGTCCTTCCAAGTTCTGTGGTTGGAATTAAAGACTCCAGCCTGGAAAAGTGTCAGCCTACTGGATAAGGTCTCTCATGGCTCACACTTGCCTCCATCCCAGCTGCCGCTGCACTGGTTTGGGGCCTCTGCCTGGGCTTCGTGTCTGGACTACCCGCCTCAGCCTCCCACCCTCACCCAATCATCCCTCAGGAATGGTGAGGCAGTCCATCAGAGGTCTAAATTCTCGCGCGTCATTTCCGAACTCAAAAAATGCTACAGGCCCTCAAAAATGTGAAGGAAAACCTCATCAGCATTAGAACCACATCGTATAGTGGGGAAAAGTGCAGAATCTTGAGGCTGTCTGGGTTCAAATCCCATTTTCATCACTTACCAGCTGTGTGACTTTGGGCAAGTTCATTATCATCTCTGTACCTTACTTTCTTTACCTATAAAGTGAAAATGATGCTGATGAAGGCAAGAGTACCTACTTAATGGGAGATTTTGTGCAGATTATATGAAGTGCTGATCAGTGGCCCATTGCGAATCCTCAGTAAGTAGTATTCTCATCGTGATAGAATCTTTCATGTCGCGCTTTCTAGTGCCAAAGACAACACTGCATCCAAGATCAAATAAACAAACGACATTTATCCATAAAATTGCAGCAAGGGAGGTAGCCTGCTGTCGCCTTCATTTCAGCAGGGCTTCAAAGGTGTTAGAAAGGAGAGTCAGTTTTATAGAATAAAAACAGGAAATGCTGAGACAATCTTGGATTGACAAGTATACTATTAAGGCGGGATTTTTAGCTGCGAGGAAACATCCTAATAGGTCCTCAGGTAGATTCAGCTGCCCTTAGCTGCAAAGGCAGGCAAGCAGCTACCCAGTTTCAAAAGAGGAAGGATTGTTCAATATTAGGGCTCAGGGTTTCTGTGGCTAACCGTTTCCTCAAACAGGTCGGGGGTAGATGGGGTGCTTTTTTTGTGGTCAAACTGTCATAATGCATAATCACTGGTGTGGGAGTCACCAAGACAGGCACTTTTCACCCTCCCCCAGGCCCTCTGTCCCAAAAGAGTATCTGCAATGTGGCCACAGGGCCCCCGGTAGCTGCCCTCCACTCTCCAGCTCTCCCTGTCACCCATATCTCCCCACCACTGCCCATTCTGATCTTCCACCTACCTGGATTCCCAGGCTTCCCTGAAACCCCATGAGCCGTCCCACACTGAGGGCTTCCACAGCACCAGCCCCACTCCACCCTGACCCAGTTATCCCTTGGGGATGCCTTTCCTGACATTCTGCCCCGGGGAGACCTCCTCTAAGGATGCCTCTGCCCTTGGTCTGGGATTGGCCAATCTATACTCCTAGCACCGGTTCTGCTTCTCACCTTGCCCCCATGACACCATGTGTGTACATCTTTACCTATCACCTCTTATCTTCTGCACTTCAGCTTCTGGGGGAAAGACTTTCTCACACCTCTGCAAGGTTCAGTGTCTAGAATGGTAGATTTTTAAGAGATGTTGATGGAATATAGGAATGTGTTCATGCATGAATGACTGATGTGGTTTCCATGGTGGGTCTCAAAGGTGAGTAGAACTTTACCAAGGAGAGGTGGACAGTAGAAAATAAGCCCCAGCGCATAGGGATTTAGTCTGCTTTGCTCACCTCGTATTCCAGGGCCTAGAATGACTTCAGCATATTTGACTCTTGACAAGTATATATTGGATTGGACAAATGACAGGAAGCCACTCTTCTCCTCCTTTCTCAGATACTAAGTAAATGAAGAGGCTTAGCCCACAGATAGATTTCAGCAGTGATGCTTGTCACAGGGTAGTGTTTCTTCTCTGCATCCATGAAAGCCTCCCAATCACCAAAGCTTGGAGCCCCAGGCAACTCTAAGAACATGCCAAGACTTCATCCAGATTAGAACCTGTGTTCTCAAAGCATCAACCATGTTTATAACATTCCCAGATTCTTTCTGAAATTCCCAAGGAAATGGCCCTTGGATTCCCTTCAACCTGATGCGCCTCCCACTTTATCTGAATTTCATGAATTCAGGGTGAGTCCTCTCACTTCCCAAGGCATGAGTCCTGGGAGCCCTGGGTACTAGGGAGCATGTGTGTCTGTGTGAGAGAGATGGGGTTGGTGTGGAGAGAGAGAGAACAAAATGAGTCACTACTGAGGGATGAAACACTGTGGTTATTAGTGTAAAATATTCAAATCTCACACTCTTAATTTGTCACAAACCTTTCTCCTTGAAGTCTGACATTTTGAAAGATACATATTTTTTCCATTTGTTAAATTGGCCCTTTGGCATAGTAGCCTTTAAGTTTTACTTTAATGGGATCACCCCAAAATCTGCTTCTACAACTGTGGCCACTTCCCCTCTTACATCTTCCCAGTATGCTCACCTAATGTCCACTTAAGTATTCACATTTGTCAGACCATGGCCTTTTGATGTTTTGCTTTTGGTTCAGAAATGTGATTCCTGTCACTGCAACCAGTTTCTCAGTCTTGCCCACTGGCCACCTTACCAAGTAAATTGTCCTCTTGTCATTCCTTTAGAACCACTTCTGCTAGATTTCATTGTATTTTGTAAAATTATCTTTTATAGTCATGCGATATGCAAACTACGCATGGTTCTGGGTAATCCAACTGCTTTGTAATGATGATAATGAAGTTGAAGATAGTAATGATGTGTGTGTTAGGCAGAATGACCCCCAAAGATGTCCACTTTCTAATCATTTGATCCTGTGAATATGTTACGGACCTGACAAAAGTAACTTTGCAGATGTAATTAAGGTTAAGGGCCATGAGATTGGAGGATTAGCCTAGATTATCCAGGTGGACCCACTCTAACCTCATGAATCCTTAAAAGCAGAGAACTTTTCCCAGCTGTAGTCAGAGAAAGAGGCATGACAACAGAAGCCAAGTCAGAGAGGTGCAACATTGCTGACTTTAAGAGGGAAAAGGGGAACCTAAGCCAGGGAACATGGGTAGCCTCCAGAAGGTGGAAAATACAAGAAAACTGATTTTTCCCTAGAGCCTCCAGGAGGAACCCAGCCCTGCTGATACCTTATTTTTAGCCCAGTGGGACCCATTAGGACTTCTCAACAACAGAACTATAAGACAATGCATTTGTGTTGTCTTAAGCCACTGCCTTGGTATTCATTTGTTACAGCAGCAAGAGGAAACTAATACAATGATGACGGTAATAGCATGCCTGATGGATTAAGAATTGTTTCTGGCTGGGCGGGGTGGCTCATGCCTGTAATCCCGGCACTTTGGGAGGCCAAGGCGGGTGGATCACGAGGTCAGGAGATCGAGACCATCCTGGCTAACACAGTGAAACCCTGTCTCTACTAAAAATACAAAAAATTAGCCGGGTGTGGTGGTGGGCGCCTGTAGTCCCAGCTACTCGGGAGGCTGAGGCAGGAGAATGGCATGAACCTGGGAGTTGGAGCTTGTAGTGAGCCAACATGGCACCACTGCACTCCAACCTGGGCGACAGAGCGAGACTCCGTCTCAAAAAAAAAAAAAAAAGATTGTTTCCATGGGTTATGCAATGTGCCAAGCACTTCACACATTGTTTCTCATTTAATCCTCACAATCACCCTGGCAAGGTAAGGACTCTTATCATCCACACTTTACAGAGGGGGAAATTTAACCTTGGGGAGATTAAGGGACCTACCTAAAGTCTCATGGCTTGAGTTTGAGAAAGTCAGGATTCATACTGATTTCTTTTAGACTCCAAGACTTAGATTCTGTCTATCAGAGAGCTCTGGCTGGGATGGGTTTCCGGTGTGTATCTTCTCTTATTTTAACTGAAAGCCATGGGAGGGTGCCTGTTGGTGCCAAGGTATTTTAACCCCATGCTAGCACCAGTCAGGAAACTGTTGAGTAAGGTTGCTTCCCAAATGAGCCAAGATTTTAGAGATGCACTTGTTATGGGATGGCAATTATTATTTCTGTGACACAGGATCAAATCTCCACCCAAGCTGACAAAGCTCAAGTTTCAGTTATTATTCAGGGTTCTTTGAGTACAAGCGAAAGAAACTGATCTTAGCTAATATACAAAAATATTGGAATTGGAATTGGAATATATTGGAAAGTACGATCGACTATGACTAACTTAAAAGGAGAAAGAATATATTGGAAAGTACAATGGGCTTTTTTTTTTTCTGAGACAGAGTTTCACTCCGTCGCCCAGGCTGGAGTGCAGTGGCGCAACCTTGGCTCACTGAAACCTCCGCCTCCCAGGCTCAAGCGATTCTTGTGCCTCAGCCACCCAAGTAACTAGGATTACAGGCATGTGCCACCATGCTTGGCTAATTTTTATATTTTTAGTAAAGACAGGGTTTTGCCATGTTGGCCAGGCTGGTCTCGAACTCCTGGTCTCAAGCCATCCTCCTGCTTCAGCCTCCCAAAGTGCTGGGATTGTAGATGAGCCACCTGCCCAGGCTACAATGGACTTTTGTTGATTTTTTTGGCTACCTGTTGTCATTCTCTCACACTAATGATTCCAGCACCCCTCAACTGTCACTTGTGGATCCATCCACCCACTATTCTCCATCCACATGATTCTGGTGGTGCTGACTTTACCCCCATGCCTGGGCTGGAACATAAGCCCTCTGTCTAAAAATATTGGTACATTCCTTCTTCCTGGTTTCAGTGATGGGTTCAGGGAAGAGTGGCTGACTCAAGACAGAGGGTAGGCAATTTAACCTCAGTCCAGCAAACCCTGCATTTGCCCTTTTCCACCAGGTCTGACCCTGGAGGGATGCACGAAGGAGCTACTGCAACCATTTTGCCACCATGAACACAATACCTGTGTAGATAATGGAGCCAATGTCACAGGGGGTGGAGCGAGTGTCACAGGAGGCCCAGCCAAGAGATGATGGAAGGAAAAAACCAAACCCCAAGTCAACATCTATGTCTGGACTTTTTAGTTATTTGAGCCAATACATTTATGTTTCAAGCCAGATAAGAGCTGCATTTTCTGTTCACTGCAGTGCTTTAAGAGCTCTCAGGTAGCAGAGGATTGCTTCTAAGATGCATGCAACCAGCTGTGGTTGATTGTCTTCTTCTCGTTATTTCTGATTTTGTCTTATTTTGTCAAGATGCAAAGCCCCAGGAGAGTCCCTATAATGTCTAATTTCAAGTTTGAGCCTGCCCTTTACATGTGGAGGATAAGCACCTTCACGCATTATCCCCCAATGCGAAACCATTTTCCAAAAAGAAATAAAGTTTGCTGTTGATTCCATAAAAAGTGGCAGCTGAAAATACAATTTTTACAATAGTTAGAAGAAACACTGCTACAACTCCTGCCCCTTCCAAATTGCCCTCTCTTGGAGATAGTTTGGCCAATCTTTGCCTCCTATCCCAACTTGGATACTGGAGTGCCTTGTCCACATATCTCTGTGTGTAGGGTCTGTTTTATATCTGGGCTCCCTGTCAACTCCCTCGACCTCATCCTGCCAGGCCAACCACATTCTTTCTTCCCAGAAATGTGCCTCTTATCGCTACCCCTGTCCATCACTCGAGGCTGCCAGGAGCCGCTGTATGCAATAGCCAGAGTCTTGCACAATCCAGAAGAAAAGATTGATGGAGAGGAGTTATGGGCCTTGAGTCCATTTGTTCCTGTGCTCAGGGCTCTTTGTCCCTGTAAATCCATGGTTTCTATGACAAATGTTTATGGCTCACACAGCCTGGCCTGCAAAAGAGAATTCCAACCCCCTACTGCCTAACAATGTCCACCCCCCACTTTGCAAATCTGAGGCCTTGGTCTGGGCGAGGAAACACTAGGTAGAATATGCAAAGCTGTTAATTCAAGTGGTGACTCAAGCCAAGAGTGACCTGCATGTCACTTTCCTCCACGTTCATGATGCCTCTAAGACTCTGCAGACAGAGATCTGGTCCTGCCCTCAATGCACCATGGACCCTCTGGACAGTTCCTTCCTCTCTCTGGGCTTCACTTTACCTGCTCAGCTACCTCCTATCCAGGGCAGGAGTCTCCTTTACAATTTCCTTGATAAGCATGCATCCTTGCATACCTCCAGTGCCAGAGACTCACTTGCTCACAGGCAGCCTATTCCAACATCAGAGACCTCTCAAGCTTTGCATGCATAGGTAGGGACTGGACCGAGGTCAGCCCAATGCCACTTCTAGTCTCTTGGTGGCCACCCACTCACCAACTGCTCTTAGTGTGGCTTTGAGGATCTGGGTCACACCATCATGTGGTCAAATAAAGCCTCAGTTACTGGACACATGATCTGTCTCTAAGCCACTTCTCTTCCATCTATTTTAAAGCCAATGGGTTTTGCAAGACTGAATCTGGGGTTTTACACTGATCCCTGTGAAATCCCAGAAACATTTTTGCTCACAGAGTTTGTTTCTTTGTTTGTTTTCCAGAGTGAAATCTCTGGAGTCAGGTAGACCTGGTTTGCATTTTGATTCCAGCTTACTTGCTGTGTGACTTGGAGAAGGTTTCAGAAACTATCTGACCCTTCTCTTCCTCAGCTAAGGGATAGGGATGATCAAATCCACTTGTTTTGTGAATGCTGGAAGGAAGATTCAGCAAATGAAAACAGAATATAAAAGACTTTCTCATTACCTGGCGCAGGGTGAGTGTCCAGTGAAAGGCTGTTATTATCCCATGCGTACCTGCCCAGGGAGGATTCCAGGTGTATGAATGTACTTTGTGAGCTCTGGGGGCACCTCCTAAGAAGCCCTGCACATCTGGGTGCCATTTCTCTGGTTACCATCCTGCCATGGCCCCCCTCTGAGGAAGCTGAGCAAGAGGAAGGAGAGAAGCATGAACCTTAGACCCTGGATGAGTCACTTCATAACTGTGATTCCATGGTACTGCTTGAGGATAAGAGGGCACTGTGTTTGGGGAAGGAAGGGTCTAGTTTTTGGGGTGCAGTCATTCCTGAAGGTGGAGAGATTTTGAATGTTAAGTGTTAGATGTCCTGGCTCTATCTTGCCCTGAGAAGGACCCTCGCCCCTAAACCAGTATGGCCTTTAGCCCAGAAGGCTGTGTGGTCAAGAGGAGAGGGCTTGGGCTTTAGGCCCAGGCTACATGAGTTGAAATCCCACTCTACCATCACACACAAGTTCTTTTCCCACTGAGACTGGCTTCCTCTCCCTCCTCTTTCCTGACTCTTTTTTGACAAGTTCTATTCTCTTTTCTCCTTAAAATTTAGTTCAAGCAGCACCTTTCCCGGAAACTCTTGGAAGCCCCCGAAAAGACTCAGGGATTTTTTTCCCTGTTGCCCCCAGCCTACCCTGTGTTCTGACACCAGCCACACAGAATTGAAAATGCCTGTTCAGTCAGTCTCCCTGACCACCTGGGAGCAATTTGAGAGGAGAGACAGAGTCCTGTTCATCTGTGTCTCCAGTGCCCAGAATGATGCCTGGCACCATGAAATGCACCACAAATATTGGTTGAGCTAATTAATTTAAAATAAAAACAGAACCGAAACCAACTGGCTGGATGCTAGAAACCATCACAGGCTGGAGAAGAAGGAAGAAAGGGAACAGGAATGGGCTGTTTCTTGAACCCAGAAGAAACCTGGACCAGGTGTGACCCAGATTCTAGTCCAGGCTCAGCCACAAACTGCTTTGACCTTGAAAAAAGGCAACTCTAGTCACTGGATCCAGCCTCTCTCCCTACAAATTCAATCCTCTCTAAGTTCCCTTTCATTTCTAAAGCACTTTGTAGAAGGAGGCCATTGACTAAGGTCAGGGTTCTAGTCCTCCCATCTTCCTTTCAGCTCAGGACCAAGCCTTTCTAGGAAAAAACACACCTCCAGGAGAGGGCAGATTGTTATCTCCCCAGACAAGCCTCTAATGGGCTGCACAGCTTGAGACAAAGAAGAGAACAATTGTTTTAGGCATGCATGCCTCATGATCCAGCCTTATTACCAGCAGGTTTTCCATCCTGTTTGTTTCCTTCTGAGTGATTTGAGACATTCATTCTGCATCAGCAACACTTACAGGAAATATGAGGGGAAATAAATTTGCCACAGACACTATACACCATGCTGCAGTAATTACAAACTGCTGTCCTGAAAGCAGCCTGGGGTAGTTGAAGCATATGAATGCATAATGCTGGGGAGGAGGAAAGATAAAAAAAGAGAGAAAGAAGGAAGAGGAGGAGAAGGAGGGAAGATGGGAGGGAAGGAAAATAGACCCCACCGATTATCAATGATCTATATGGCAAGCACAATGCCAGGCTTCTCACCGGTGCAACCTCATGTAATTCTTTCAGGATTCATATGAAATAAGATGATTGTTGACTTCAGGTTATGGAAGAGAAAGACAGATGAAAAGTAGAAAAACAGATACAGCAACAGTAGAATAGAACAATGAGAAATGAGTCAAATCACCCTGCAGAAGCTCCGAAAGGCCCTCATGCAGAGCGCCGGGTACTTAGGAAGGTAGGAGCAAGGCTGAGGGTGGAATTGTCCGGAAATCCATATGCAAAGCAGGTAGACACCTATCCACCCAATTTCTACTGATCCTGTCCAGCCAGGAAGCCAGCCACACCGGTGCGTGCGCATGGGCATACAGAGATCAGAGGCTTATCTTCCACACAAATTGAACTGAAGGGTTCTCAGACTTAACACACCAGGACATTGGAAACGAGTGATAAGGGATCAAACAGAATTAGGAGGATCTGATGAGACCACTCCTGCCTCGTTCTCAGAATACCAGCAACCAAGTTTATACCACCCAGTAGCGTACTGAAGGATTTTTTTAATAAGAAACAACACTGCAACAAGAATGATGATGATGACGATGATGATGAAAAATATTTATATGCAATAATCCCCCTTTGTTTATGGGGGTTACATTCCAAGCCCCGCAGGGGATGCCTGAAACTACAGTTACTACCAAACCCTAACCAAGGAATACCAGGGTTACATTTTTACTTAAAAATCACTTCACTGGCTGACATAGTGAAACCCCGTCTCCACTAAAAATGCAAAAAAATTAGCCGGACATGGTGGCGGGTGCCTGTAATCCCAGCTACTCAGGAGGCTGAGGCAGGAGAATGGCGTGAACCCAGGAGGTGGAGCTTGCAGTGAGCCAAGATCGTGCCACTGCACTCCAGCGTGGGAGACAGAGTGAGACTCTGTCTCAAAAAAAAAAAAAAAAAAAAAAAAAAAAATTTACAATTTCTCTTTGGCGTATCTGAATTGCCAGCATCGCTACTCTTGCAATCTGAGGCAATTCTTGAGTAATGTAATGGTGACTTGAACACAAGCACTGGCGATACTACGACAGTTAATCCGGTAACTGAGACAGCTCCAAAGTGACTCAATGACGGGCAGCGTCTACAGTGTGGAGACACAGGGCAGAATGATTCATGTCCAAGGTGGGATGGAGACAGGCAGTGGGAGATTTCCTCACTGTCCTCAGCATGGCACACAGTTTAAAACAGCAATTGTTTATTTCTGGAATTTTCCATTTAATATTTTCTGACCACAGTTGACCAAGGGTAACTGAGACCACAGAAAGTGAAGCCTCAGAGAAGGGGCAACTACTGTAGTGCTTGACTCTGTGCCAAGCATTTTTCTAAGCATTTTACATTCATTTATTCATTTTATCCTCATCTTAAAAGGTAAGTACTATGATTATTACCATTGTTTCTATGAGCAAACTGAGGCATTGAAAAGTTAATAATCCTAATACTAAGTTCTGTTACTAAGAAACTAGTAATTGTCAGATACTGGTGTTTCAGTTTCACTCAGTAAAAAAGTCAACTCACACATAGTCCTCCTGAAATGAAACCAATAATCCATAAGTTCTGTCTACCCGTAAAGAGCTCACAATAATCTTTTTTATGATTCACTCACTTCGTACTTGGGACATGGAAACTAGAAATCATAAATCATTAAAGAAAGCTTCCAAACTGGAAAAGACAGACAAAAACAAGCAGTGGAAGGAGAGAGTCAGAAGAAAAGAAGCTAATGCAGGAGATGGAAGAAAACTCTTCTAAAATTCGTTTTTTTTTGAGACGGAGTCTCGCTCTGTCGCCCAGGCTGGAGTGCAGTGGCGCGATCTCGGCTCACTGCAAGCTCCACCTCCCGGGTTCACGCCATTCTCCTGCCTCAGCCTCCCGAGTGGCTGGGACTACAGGCGCCTAAAATTCGTTTTTATCTCCAAAAGAGTAAGAGAAGATATGATATCTGTCCAAAAAGAATAGTTAGCAACAAAAAAGAAACAAATGAGAAACAAAATTAAAAAAAAGTCTTCAGCAATTAAACAAGAAAAGAAGAAAAAATAAAATCTAGGGAAAAACATAGACAGCCTGAAAGTTTAAAAAATAAAAAACTCTCAGAAAGTATAACAAGAAAAAAGAGAAAAAAGACTAAAATAAATAAAAATTAAAAGATTAAACCAAGAGGTTCGACATATGGTCTTCCAAAATGAGCTAAAAGAAGAATAAGGTGAAATTGTCAAAGATATAAGACAGGGAAATTTCTGTACCTGAAAGGCATGCACATCCAGTAACAAGTATAATAAATGAAGGCGCCCACTGAGCACTCACATAATGAATGAGAAGTTGCCTTATCAGGAAATTTCAAAACTACAAGTAATAATGACATGATTCTAAAAGTTTTTATAGGGGGTAACATATAAAGAACCTGGAGAAAAAAACAACAGTGGTCTTTTCAACAGCAACATTAGTACCTAGAAAATAAGAGGAAAATTTCTTAAATACGTATATGAGAAAAAAAATAGATTTCTACCTGCATTTTGGCTAAGGTTCCATTGAAGACAACAGAAACCATGCAAGCTGCTAGAGCAGAGATTTACTTCTGGGGTATTGTGTAGATTTTAAAAATATGATACAACATCCGGAAAACAAGCTCTAGGCTGAGCTTCCAGAACAACTCTTGGCCCTCAGAAAGACACTGGTCTTGCTAAGATAGAAAAGTTGCTGCCATCACTATAGTGGATTGTCAAATAGGGGAGCTTTTGACCAAAATAGCCTCCCTATATCTGCCATCCATCCTATTAAAAATGAATTATCATACAGTTAACTTCCGTCCTGTTCCAAGGTTCACACGAGTAATTCTAATCAATAAAACCCGAATTACTCAGGAACCCCAGCTACAAGGAAGTGCTTCTTCTTCTTGTATTATGACTTTTAACTTTTTATTATTGTGAAAATTTCAAACCATACTAAAGTTGAAAGAGTGAGATAATGCACATCTATATAGTCCTCAATTAGAGTCACTGATAATGCCAGTTGAAAAGACACTAATGATGAGACTGAGTTAGGATGCCAGAGGAGAGTTTATGAGACATCAAGGGAATTGAAGCAGCACTGGCAGGGAGTGTCTCAGACTATGGTAAGGATCTGACAAGGTCTCAGCCGACCTAACACAGAGCTCCAGAGCAAAGATTTCCCACTGCGCAGCTGGTATCATGCACTGATCAGTCACTGGCTGGGCACTGCTGGGGAAGAGTTTGGCCTCAGCTCAAAAGCAGAATCGGATCCTGAAGGACCTAATGACTAGAAACTTCCAGCTGACTACATTCTGCAACTGACTGGTAAGTGCTTTCTTAAAGGGAAATTGGAGCAGGGAGCTTCTATGGCTGTGACAGCAGTTTCTGATATTTTACTTTTTTTTCCCCTAAACCATTTGAAGGCAAGTTGTAATCACCAATCATGGCATTTTGACCACTAATTACACAGCAATATGAATCTCTTAACAACTCAACATTTTCCTACATAACCACAATACAATGATCACACTGGATAATTATTTGAAACAATAATATTATCTGACATGTTGTCCATATTCAAATCAAATTCCATTAATCATCCCAATTAAGTCTTGTTTTTTCCGGGTGTGCATGCACATGTGCACATGTGTGTATCTGTGTGTTTGAGCCATAATCCAATTAAGGGTTATGAATTGCATTTGATTCTCATGTCTTTTTAGTCTCCTTTAATGAAAAATAGTTCTCTTACCTTTATGCATTTTCAAGACATTGGTCTTTCTGAAAATTCCACGTCATTTGTCTTTTAGGATGAACATCAGAATTTGTCTTCTTATTACTTCATGACTAAATTCAGGATATAATTGTAATACCTCACTTTTTAGTGTTTTTGTTTGTGCTTTAGTCAGTTGTGTTTTATGTGAGTTACAAGAAACAAGAAAAGTCTTTTATATTTACCTACTTATTTACTATCTCCAGTGCTTTTTATTTTCTCTTGTAGATTTGAACATCTATAGAATATTACATCTCTTTGACCTGAAGGACTTGCTTTAGCATTTCTTGTACTACAAGTCTGATGGAGGTAAAATCACTAAATTTTAATTTAACTGAAAATGCCTTTATTGCGCCCTCGTTCAAAGGATATTTTTGTTGAATACAGAATTCTGTACTGATAGTTTGGTTTGGTTATTGCTTTTCTCATTCAGCACTTCAAAGATGTTATTCCATTATCTTCTGGCCTCCATTGTTTCTGATAACAAGTCAGCAATAATTCTTATGCTTGTCCCCTACGTATAATGTGTCTGTTTGCTCTGGCTTCTTTCACGATGTTCTCCTTATCTCTGTTTCTCAATCATTTGACTATCATACTACTGGAGAGGAAACTTCTTGTATTTATCAGGTTTTGGTGTTTGTTTAACTGCTTGGACCTATAAATCATCAAATTTGGAGAATTAGAGACTATAGTTTCTTCAATTTTTTTTTTTTTTTTTTTTTTTTTATTGAGACAGAATCTCATTCTGTCGCCCAGGCTGGAATGCAGCGGTGCAATCTCAGCTCGCTGCTACCTCTGCCTCCCAAGTTCAAGTGATTCTCTTGCCTCAGACTCTCGAGTAGCTGGCCACCATGCCTGGCTAAGTTTTTTGTATTTTTAGTAGAGATGGGGTTTCACCAAGTTGGTCAGGCTGGTCTTGAACTCAAATGATCTGCCTGCCTCAGCCTCCCAAAGTACTGAGATTACAGGTGTGAGCCACTGCGCCAGGCCAAATATTTTCTTTTCATTTTGTTCACTAGTTTCTCTCTTAGTGCTGATGTGTTAGACTATTTGCTATTTTCACACAGAACCCTGGGGTTCTTTTAAACTTTATTCAATCTTTTATCCTTCTTTCCTTCAAATGGGGCAATTTTTATTATCTATGGTAAAGTTCACTGACTTTTTCTTCTGCCATTTCCAATCTTCCATTAGACCTGTTCAGTAAACTTTTTATTTCTGTTCATTTGTTTTAGTTCTAGAAATTCTATTTAATTTTTTTCCTTTTTTTAAGATGGAGTTCTGCTCTTATTGCCCAGGCTGGAGTATAATGGTGCAATCTCAGCTCACTACAACGTCTGCCTCCCAGGTTCAAGCAATTCTCCTGCCTCAGCCTCCTGAGTAGCTGGGATTACAAGCACCCACCACTATGCCCGGCTAATTTTTGTATTTTTAGTAGAGGTGGGGTTTCACCATGTTGGCTAGGATGGTCTTGATCTCCTGACCTCATGATCCACCTGCCTCAGCCTCCCAAAGTGCTGGGATTACAGGCATGAGCCACCGCAACTGGCCACTATTTAATTTTATAGTTTACATTTTTTTCTATTGAATTTTTTTATCTGCTTACTAATTAAAATCAAATTTTTCTTTATGTAAACATCTTTACAGGAGTAATTTTCAAGTCTTTTCTTAGTACAACATGTGCATTGTCTTAGATTTGGTCCCTGTTGACAGTTTTGTTTTGTTTTGTTTTTTACTATGAATCATATGTTTCTCTTTCTTTGTATATCTACTGAAATTTGCATTGAATGCTGAATGTTGTAGAAAAGACATTGAAGAGACTCTGGCTTCAGTATCGTCCTCTCAAATTCACAAGTCGTTCAATTACTGGTTAATCACCTGCATTTTTAAATGCTTGGTTTAACACTTTGTTCATTCAAGTCTGTGAAAAGCTCAAGGTGTTTTCCAAACCTCTCTAACCTCGAGGGACCAAACACTAAACTCAGTATTTTCTAGAGATGTTTTCTGTGACCTTGGTTAGGCCAGGTCCATGCTATGATCCCTATTGTTAAGACACAAGCTTTCTGGAGTCTCGGCTAGATGCTAGGGTATTAATGATGGATTAAGAAGATGTCTCCACTCTGACAGGGCAAGAACTCCAACTTCCCTTGCACTTCTCCTTCCAAGAACTGCTTGACTTCTCGTATTTGTGTTCTGCTCTTAACAGCATAGTATGTGCTATATGGTAAGGCTGGATGGCTTATCCTGTACATGTACAATGAAAATTCAGCCACAGAGTCTCAGGGATTCTCCATCAATTTATGGAATCCCCTGTCCACAGAGGTTCTTCTACTCAAGGCCCACCTTGAGGATTCCATCTGCCTCAAGCCCATAACTCTTAATTGTGATCTCTGTTTGGTCAGCTCACTGGGGCCATGCTTTCTGTTTGGACTCCAGCTTATTGTGCTGCAACCAGGAAATTGTTCTAAGCACAGAGCTGGGTACTCACAAGAGTCATCTCAGAAGTTTCCCTTCTCTCAAGAATTGCAGATTTGCATTACCTACTGCCCACTGCCTGAAAATAGTTATCTCATATTTTTATCCAGTTTTATATTTGTTTACAGGAGGAGGGATAATCCAGTCCCAGCCACTGCACCATGACCAGAAGCCTGCGAAATATATTTTTAATTTCTCAGACTCTAAATTATAGGAAAGCACAGAAAAGGCAAGATGAAATGGCTGTTGTGTGAGCCAATCCATGGTATGATTTACCAACCTGGAAATATATTATCAATCAACTCCAAGGAAATGAGAGCAGTTTCAGACTTGCCAACACTATAATAATGATAATGATAATAATAATAATAATAAATGTAAAATGGCCTTCTATATTTCCTTTCTTAGGAAGTACTGAAGGAGGCACTTACTGAGATGAAGGAATAGAAAAGGGAGACCCAAGATCCAAGAGACAGAGGATCCAACTGAGGAGACCAATATTAGCAAAAGAATGGTCATTGTGTATCAGATTGAAAAAGTGATCTATGCAGACTGAAATAAAAACATGATCCAGGAGGCAGGTTTTAAATACCATAAAAATAAAACTGAGCCAGGCATAGTGACTCATGCCTGTAATCCCAGCACCTTGAGAGGCCAAGGCGGGTGGATCACCTGAGGTCAGGAGTTCGAGACCAGCCTGACCAACATGGTGAAACCCCATCTCTACTAAAAATACAAAAATTAGCCAGGCATGGTGGCAAGTGCCTGTAATCCCAGCTACTCGTGAGGCTGAGGCAGGAGAATCACTTGAACCTGGGAGGTGGAGTTTGCAGCGAGCCGATATCATGCCACTGCACTCCAGCCTGGGCAATAGAGCAAGACTGTGCCTTAAAATAAATAAAAAAATACATAAATACAACTGAAAGCTTATAACTGTGGTTAAATATTTGAAGAGCTATATATAGGCATATGATGGAAGGTGGAAACACTAAAAATGATAATAATAGGCAAGTAGAAAATAAACAATAGAAAATCAAGGCAATTATTAACTCCAAGTAAAACAAAAATTTGAAGGAGAAAGTTGATCTAACTGTGCACTGCTTAGCTTAGCAGGGACCTATATTTACATAGTCATAATTCCATAAACATTGTTACTGGTTTAACCAAAAATTGTGTACATATCTCATTCAGGGATACAGGTGAAAAGACACAGGCAAGGGAGTGATTGTGTAAAAAAAAGGGGAAGTTCTCTCATTCAGATTGGCCTGTCTAAAATCCCGGCTCTACTTACTACCTCTTACCTGGGTCTACTTGGGCAGCTTCTTTTAACTTTCTGAGCCTCAATTTCCCCTTCTACAAAATGTATAATCTCTCATAAGACTGTTGTATTAAGTAAAATAATATATACAAAGACTCCCACACAAGTTGACACTAAATATATATTTCTTTCCATGGTTTTCTTACTTATGCACCCAGACAACTCTTTTGCAAAAGAAAGTGGTAAAATTGGATCTAACCCAGCCCCAGCTCCCACAGCTTCCTCACCCAACTCCAGCCCCAGGCATCGGAGAAGTCTATGCTGTGATCGCACAGAACTGCTCACCAGTCCTCACAATACATTGCACTGCAAGTTATACTGCTGTGCCATGATGTTTTGTCTGCCAACAGTTCCCTCTTTAACCATCATGTCCATTTGTTAAGAACATCAATATTCTATTATACTTCCAAAGCTTCCAATTATAATGAATTATTCTTTTAGTGTTTGGCACATTCTTAGTCGTATTGTGGCCTATTTATGTATCTATGTCTTTCACCAGATTGTATAAGCAAGGACTTTGCTTTAAATTAGTCTAACTGATACTTATTTTTTGAGTAACTATTGTGTGCCAAGTACTGTGCACATTACAAATTGAGGATCTAGGATAATTTAGACACATGTATTCATTCAAAAATGAACCTACTAAGTGCCAAGAATTCTAATAGGCATTGAGATCCATGTGACCATGAGAAATAAGATCTCTTCCCTCATGGTATTTGCAGTGTGGAGAGAAGGGGCAGGCACACAGAGAGGGAATTACAAAGCTAAGTAACGTCTATATCAGGGGAAGTATCTGGGTCAATGAGAGACAAAGAAGGGACATCTGCACAGACATGAGAATTCAGGGAAGGCTTTTTGGAAAAAGGAACTTCTAAACTAAAAATAAAATGAGTAGTAGCTCACTAAGGGATTGGAGAAGAGAGTTCAAGATGAGGAAAAACATAAAAATATGTACACAATACAACAGAAGCAAGAGTAATAGGTATTCATCTCTACCTAGAGGAATCAGGGAAAGCTGTGGGGGCATTTGAGCAGAACCTTCAAGGATAAGTAGTTAATTATTGGTAATACTCTCATTCTTTTTGTTGAACAACTATATTAATGCATTAATTGTCATCCTTAGTCCAGAAAGAATAATCTAATTGCTACTATAATAATTTTAATTCAGTTGTGTTATGTTTGCTACCTAAATGGTAGGAATTTTTATTATCAAAAAAGCATGGACTTACTTCATTTTGAAATATATACTACAAACTGAAAATTAACTTAGATTTTTGAATCTTGCTTATTTTGACTCCATTCTAGTATCCAATTTAATTAGCATTTTTAAATAAATTCAGGTTGCTTTGTAGAGGAAAACACAGAAAACTAGAAGAAAAGATTGGCAAGTATATCTCATGACGTTTACTATAGAGCAAGACTTCAAAACAAACCATTGCATTTCAAAATTGATAATTTCGGTTGTATTATCATTATTTATAAATATAGGGCCAACATGAATTCAAGAAGAAGCAAGTATCTAGTTAAACTGAGTGGTACAGGCTAGGTGCAGTGGCTCATGCCTGTAATCCCAGCACTTTGGGAGGCCGAGACGGGTGGATCACCTGAGGTCCGGAGTTCGAGACCAGCCTGAGCAACATGGGAAAACCCCATCTCTACTAAAAACACAAAATTAGACAGGCATGGTGGCACATGCCTGTAATCCCAGCTACTCAGGAAGGCTGAGGCAGGAGAATCGCTTGAACCCGGGAGGTGGAGGTTGCGGTGAGCCGAGATTGCTCCCTTGCACCCCAGCTTGGGCAACAAGAGCAAAACTCTGTCTCAAAAACAAACAAACAAACAAACAAAACTGAGAGGTATAGACAAGAGTCAGCACAAAGAAAGGCGACTCGAATTGAAATGATATTTTCTAAGAGCCACCAGTGTGCTTATTCTATGTGCTGAGGAATCAGAGATGAAGAAGTCACAACTTCTGCTATTGAAAATGTGCATTGAAGGAAGAGTAATATTTCCTAGGCAAACAACAGTCTACATCTCTCCAACTCATCTCTTTCTTTATTCCTACAATAACTGTCTTAACTTAGGCTCTTATCATCTGATATCAAGATCACTAAAATATTCTCTTCCCTTCAGTCTTTCTTACCCATCTATTCATTACCCTGTGAACAGAGTGATCCTTCTAAAATGTATATCTAAACACATATCTCCTCTTATTTACCTGCATTTGGCCTTCATTTTTGAAAGATACTTTTGCTGAGTATAGAATTCTAAGTATTTTGTCTTTTTGTTAAGTATTTTAAAGATGTTGCCCCATTGTCTTCTGGTTTGTGTTGCTGCCAACAAAGTTTGTCGTCATTCTCATTGTTGTTTCCCTGCACATAGTGCATTTACTTTTCCTGGATACTTTTATGATATTCTCTTTATATCAGTTTTAAGAAAATTGATTACAATGTGCACTGGTGTCATTTTCTTCAAGCTTCTTCAGCTTGGAGAGTTCTCTGGGCTTCTTGGATTTAGGGGTTTATAGTTTTTGTCAAATTTGTAAAAATTTTGAACAGACTTCTTTGAATATCCTTGTCTTCCCCTTTTTCTCTGGGACTCCAATTACACATATCTTAGACCTTGTGAAACTACCCCATGGCACACTGATGGGATAATGCACATCAATGTTCACTTTATTTTCCGTATTTTTTTTTGTTTTATTTTAAATGTTTTCTACTGCTTTTTTTTCAAGTTCACTAATCTTTTCCTCTGCAGCCTCTAATTAGCTATTAGTGGCATCTCATGTATTTTACATCTCAGGTATTTTTTATCTCTAGAAGTCTGATTTGGATCTTTGTCATATCTTTTACATGTCCATTTAACATGCTCATGTTTTCTCTATCTTCTTAAATATACAGAATGTATTTATAATAGCTTTTTTAATTTCCACATGTACTAATTATATTATCTGTGTCATTTAATTAATGTCTGTTTCTATGGATTGATTTTTAAATCTTTATTATGGGTCATATTTTTCTTTGAGTATCTAGTGCTGTTTGGTAGGATGCTAGATATTGGTGACTTTTAATTTTGGGGTATTACATTTTTTCTGTATCCCTATAAGTATTATTCAGATTTGTTCTTGGGTCCAGTTAAGGTAGTTGGGAACAAACTGATCCTCTCAAGGCCTGTTTCTATGCTTTGCTAGACAGAGACACAAACTAATCTGTCCCCATCAATGAGACAATCCCCTTTTGAATACTCAACCTGATGCCCTGCGCCATATGAGGTATCTTATAATGGCTGTCAGGAACATGAATTATTCCCAGTCCTGTATGGCTCCAGAAATTTTTCTATCTACTCCTTCTGGGTGTTTTGTTTGTTTGTTTGTTTGTTTTTTCCTCCCTGGCCTCAGGTAGTTTTCTTTAGTGCATGTGCTGATTAGTACTCAGCTAAAGACTCAAAAAGGACTCTTCCACAAAACTCCAAAGCTCTTTTTCTGCGAAGCTCGCTCCTTTCAGGAACACTGCTGAAAGAATCCCAGCCACACTGGCCTCCCTAAATTCTCAGTCCTGCCTCCTAAACTTAGGGAGACCACTGGACTCAGTTTGAGCTGCTGCTTCTTGCACTGCAGCCTGGAAACTCTCTCCAGGCCAAATAGAGAAATATTCCTAGAACTTGCCCCATTTGTTCTTTTTTCTCAAGTATTACTGTCCTGTACTGCCTGTTTTCTAGTGTATGAATACTGTTATTTCATATATTTTGTCCATGTGATTAGCTATCTAAAGTGAGAAGATAAGTTCAGTCCCTGTTACTTCATTATGGCTGGAAGTGAAAGCTGACCATTATTTAAACAGTTGGTAGCTTCTAAATGCTTTCAGAAAAACATGCCAACTGAAAGGCTACAACCTTAAGTCCAGGCCTGGAGCCTCGCATTCTTTTTCATATCCTGCTCCCATGCTTGCCCCATGGGGTCTTGTTTGACCTTCATCCACTTCAATGGTGGTGTTGAGGGTCTCGAGATCCCTCTTGGGACCTGGCCAAGAGCACGTGGGCTCCAGGGTTAGGTACCAGGGGAAGTCAAAGAATCTCCATAGGACCCAACCCTCCATCTCACTCTCCAGCTCCATTTTCCCAGAAATCTCAGCAGTAAACAATACACATTGCTTTCCCAGTGATTCTATGAATGAAATGTGTTTGCTTCCCGTATGGCTATCTATCTTGTTTTTGTTTTTGTTTTTGTTTTTGAGACAGAGTCTCACACTGTCGCCCGGGGTGGAGTGCAGTGGCATGATCTTGGCTCACTGCAACCTCTGCCTCCCAGGTTCAGGTGATTCTCCTGCCTCAGTCTCCCGAGTAGCTGGGATTACAGGTGCCTGCCACCACGCCCAGCTAATTTTTTGTATTTTTAGTAGAGACAGGGTTTTACTATGTTGGTCAGGCTTGTCTCGAACTCCTGACCCTGTGATCTACCTGCCTCGGCCTCCCAAGTACTAGGATTCCAGGCATGAGTCACCGCGCCCAGCCTTGGCTTTCATTCTTGTACGTACAGTTCTTTTGGTCTGGATCTCCAGAGAGCAGAAGTGAGTTTTGGGATCAGCATGCTGCGTCCCCACCCTAAATTCCTAATAAGACAAAGAAACTCACTGTATAGTCCAGAAGAAAGACATTTAAACAAACATAACAGAATGCATCATGTAAATCCCTCATGAATGCTTGTCACATTAAATAAAATATAAGCACAAAGATACGCACTCAGTTCTTAAAGAACCCGGGAGAGAAGCCTGTCACTTGGCCTGGGGCTATCTAGGAAGGCTTTCAGAAGGAAGTGACTAGCCCCTTCCCTGACATTTACCCAGAACATGTATTTCCATAACGACTTTCCAATGACAGTGACTCAATAGAACAACTCTGGCACTTTAGAAACATTTTGACAAGATCCTAGTTTGGAGAGCTCGGCGGTTATTAAGATAGAAGAAGCCAGCCAGAGGCTCTGTCAAGCAGCCAGGAAGGTTCCTGCTGAGGCCATTATAAAAGGAAGCAGTGGGGGAAGGCATTAGGAGAGTTGAGGATTGAGTAAGGACCCCAGATTGGGTCTCCCCGAGCCTTTGATTAAGACGGGCCAAGTTTGTCCTCACCACTCTCAAAAACGTGCTTTCCGTGAATCCAGGGCGCAGAGTTCTAAACAAGGAGGCTGTTAAAAGATAGATTAAAAGGCATAAAAATAGTATGAGATTTCACGGCACAGTGAGGCCTGTCAAGTCCAGGCTCACAGAGTGAATTGCTTAAAGGCGATGATCAAAATGAGTCACCAGTGTCTGCTCCGATTGTGCTGATGCCTCTTGGAAAAGCAAAACCCGGGACTATTGTTTGTGTCAAAAATACTTCTGAAGAGGCTACAGAAATCAAAAGGCGCTGATGTGCCAAAGTCTGAAGGGAGAGGAAGGGGAGAGAAGAGAGGAGAGTCAGGGGCTCGAAAATGCAGGGGAAGCAGATGAGCAAGGGACAGCATCTCAGGGCAGGGTAGAAGGGAGGGGCTGATGGTGGAAAGGGGCTGAGTTGTGCAAGCAGAGTGGAGTTGAGTCCTCGGAGACCCTCGCTTTATCAAGCTCCTACTGTGTGCTAGACCTTGTGCTGGGCACCTTAGGTGTGATAACTCAGAAAACAACAAACAGTTACTTGAGTGAGCGGTGTGGCCTTGAAGGTGTCTCTGAGCCTCTCTGAACCTCCGTGTCTTCTTCTGGAAAGTGAAGTTAAACAGCCATACCTCTCAAGGTGGTTGAGGATTTTATGTAAGATAACAGGGACAAAAATGTCAAGCATCCAAAAAGGGCTCAATATACCAAGTTGAATCTGAAGACAAATCACTGGGCAATCCTAATCACAAGAACGTTCACTGAGAAAAGGTTATACTCCAGGCACTGACATGAGCAGTCTATATTCAGGCATTATCTAATTTAAACTCTCCAGACCTACGAGTTAGGTAATATTTCCATCCCCCTTTGACTTATAAAGAGACAGAGTCTTTATGTAAAGACTGGGACAGTAAGTTGCCCAATGTCACACAAGAGAGAAGCCACAATCTAAAAATCCATCTGTCTAGTTCCAAAAACCTGTAATGCTTATCATTTTGCTGGCTGGTTGTCTAGAACGATGGAAGGCTAACATTGGCGCCATCTTCAAGGTGACTCAGTATCAAGCCCTCCACCTCCCTGCAGGCCTCCTTTTCATGTGTGAACCCCTCTGAAACATCCTGCCAATTAGCCAGCCTGCTCTTGTTTGCACTCTTCCCATGACGGGATGCTCACTTCCTGCTGAGGCAGCCTGACCAATTTCCCGACAATTCGACTGGTTTGAAAGTGCTTCTTTCTCCAGTCCATCGGATTGATTACAGATTCAAGATCAGCACCCAGTAGACGCATTCTCAATTGTCACTTCCAGGGAGGAAATCTTTGACACGTTCCCACTGCTTTTTAGAAGTAAAATAGTCATAACTTGTTCTTCTTAAAAACTGCCAACAGCATGAAGAGAATCAAGACTGAAGACCAAAATTGCTTTTCTCTCCTCTCGATGACACTGTCAGCGTGGAGCAGGCCGACTGTGGAAGAACTTCAATCGGGGCTAAATTTATATTCATTCAGGTGTCACCGGACTCTGCTTTCTTGCCTCTCTTTTCTGATCAATGCACTCATTAAAGGGCTCAAGCTTGGCAATAGATTCACCTTAATGCTCGTCACCCTGGGGTTTCAATAACACAGGCTCTGAGACTCTAACAAGCTGCTGAAGAATGAAAAGAAAAAAAGAAAAAAAGCTTTATCTTTCCCTTCTTGTATAGAGTCCTGAAATTGTTTCTCTTTGTCTTTTACAAACAGTTCTATTGACTGTATTAATTTTATGGAGGAGCTTTGAGGGGCATATATGGGAAGAGAGAAATTTGGAAAATATTTATGTGGAGCAGGTGTACAGAACGAATATACATCTATTTATTCCAAAAGAGTGAGAAATTTGGATCACATTTATTTCTGTTTTTCCTAACTTGGAAGATTTGTTTGGAAACTTAAAATAAAAGGTTTGTTTAACTTTTACCAAATTACATTTTATTTGTCTTAACAGAAGGATGCTTTCACTTCTACACATTCCATTGTAGAATCTGTCTACATGCTCATGTATTTTCACAGTCCCAAGCATGGTATGCAGGTTGATATGTGGTTTGGATCTGTGTCCCCAACCAAATCTCATGTCAAATTGTAATCCTCAGAGGGGCATGGTGGCTCACACCTGTATCCCAGCACTTTGGGAGGCCGAGGCAGGCAGATCACTTGAGGTCAGGAGGTTGAGACCAGCCTGGCCAACATGGTGAAACCCCATCTCCACTAAAAATACAAAAATTAGCTGGGCATGGTGGTGCATGCCTGTAATCTCAGCTGCTTTCACACTGCTGTTTTCACACTGCTGATAAAGACATACCCATGACTGGGCAATTTACAAAAGAAAGAGGTTTAATGGACTTACAGTTCCACGTGGCTAGAGAGGCCTCACAATCATGGAGGAAGGCGAAAGTCACTTCTTATATGGTGGTGGCAAGAGAGAGAATAAGAGCTAAGCGAAATCGGTTTCCCCTTATCAAACCATCAGTTCTCATGAGACTCATTCCCTACCACAAGAACAATATAGGAGAAACTGCCCCCATAATTCAATTATCTCCCACTGGGTCCCTCTCACAACACGTAGGAATTATGGGAGTACAATTCAAAATGAGATTTGGGTGGGGAAACAGACCCAAACCATATCAGATGTTAAGTGAAAATCAAATATAAACTGCATAATATTTGTGGGTAGTTGTGGTTTTCCTGCTCAGCTCACTACCACTGGGCCGTGAGGTTATCTTTTCCCACCCACTGCCACTAGATCTTTTCTGTACACAAGGTAGTTCTCCTGCCCAGCCCACCACCACTGGACTCCGTCTCCCTGTACATAAGCCCCTAATTAAACCCCTTGTCTCATTTGCTGGCTCTGGGTGCTTTCTTTGGCCTCTTGAACTTGGTGCTTTTCCCACTGAGGCTAACAGGGGCTCAGCACAACACTGCCTTCTGAGAGTTAATGGCTGTGTGCCCATCTATTCTTTTGCAATAAGCAGTTTATGATGGGTGGGCCAGCTATTGAGCTCAGGAATGAATCTTCACCAGGTGGTGAAGCTACAGCTAACACCACTGCGCTAGGAGCTACAATAGTCATGCTTATTTAACAGATGAAGAAACTGAGGCACAGACGAAAATGTTCTGCTGCTCAGTGGTTGGGCTGACCCAAAGCCATGTTTTCCACCTGACATTCAGGATGGGCTCTTTTGACTTTGCCAAAACTGTAATTGTGTAAAAGTCAGAAGTTAAGCTAAGGTTGGTGTTGTGATGCTACTACTATAGATACCACGTTTCTGCAAGGCTGGAAAAAGTCCTAAAATACTTCTCAATATCATAAGAAGAGAAATAATTCTATACAGTCATAGGATACCATTAAACACTGCTTTTGACTAGTGTATAACTGAGCTGCTATTCGATCAAAATAACAGCTGGAACTTGTGCGTCCCTACCCACAAACTTCTGTGCTAAATGCCTTACAGGTGATATCTCAGTATCAGTTTCACTGCATTTTATAGACAAGGCACCTGAATGTTATAGAGTTTAAGAAACTTATCTAAAGGCATGTGTGCAAGTGGTAGACCTGAAACCTAAAGCTTCATCTTTCTAATTTCAGAATCTCTCACCCTAACAACAGGTTAAGCACTGGGCATTCAAGCTGGCCACACCATGGGATGCATCTTTGCGCAACTTCTCTTTTTTTAGAAGAAAAATCTTAGTTAGACTAAGAGAGGTTGAGTTATGGGCCCAAAATCACATACTGACAGATCCATCTTTAAGGCCAGGCTCCCCAAATCTTCCTTTAGAAGAATTCCAAATAATGTATCACATACATATCCACAAGGCAGAGCTCAATTCCTTTCCTCTTGATTCTGGGCTAGACTTAGTAACTTGTTTCCAAAGAAAGAGGTATAGAAGTGAAAATATAGAAACCAGGTGGACACTACATTGATCAAGGTTAACACCACCAGTGATAAGTTATCTTGCTTGCTATCACATACCCCTCAGCACGCAACCGGAAGAACACTTCACCTCCATGATATTTTTCTCAAAAATCTATAACCCCAATCTAATCAGACAAGTTCAAACAGGGGGACATTCTACAAACTACTTGACTAATAGTCTTCAAAATTCTTTAGAGAATCAAAGAAAAAGATTAAGAAGCCCTTGGATCAGAAGAGACTACATACATATGACAACTAAATGCAATATGCAATTCTGGATTGAATTGGATCCCGTTGAGGAAGAGGACATCAGTGAAATAATAGGTACCAACAAAATGAAGTCTGTTAGCTCAGGGTACTAGACCAGTATTAATTTCTTAGTTGTCATAGTTGCACCATGGTTATGTAAAATGTTAGCATCAGGGTAAGCTAGGTAAAGGGTATGTTTGCAACTTTGCTATAAATCTAAAAATACTACAAGATACAGTTTCAGGTAACATAAAAATAAAAATAAACAGGTCACCAAAACTTTAGCTGCCGTTTCATGGCCATTTCCTTATAGCTTGTAATTCACTCACTCCTTTTATGTTTTGTTTTGTTTTGAGATGGAGTCTCACTCTGTTGCCCAGGCTGGGGTGCAGTTGCACGATCTCTGCTCACTGCAACCTCTGCCTCCTAGGTGTAAGGAATTCTCCTGCCTCAGCCTCCTGAGTAGCTGAGATTACAGGCACCCGCCACCACACCTGGCTAATTTTTGTATTTTTAGTAGAGACGGGGTTTCGCCATGTTGGCCAGGCTGGTCTCAAACTCCTGACCTCAGGTGATCTGCCCACCTTGGCCTTCTAAAGTGCTGGGATTACAGGCATGAGCCACTGTGCCCAGCCTCCCTCACTCGTTACAAAAATTAAAAAAAAAAAAATGAAAAACAGGGGTCCAAGAGGATATGTGTGAAGACCACTATTCACTGAAAACCTAGAACAGTTATTCTTGGAATGTGTGTGGCCTCACAAACACCATGCCCTACACATGCACACTGCACACTGCTAAGACTGGTTCCAAACACACGGCTACATTATTTTCCCTTCAGAAAAGACAGCCTGGGGTTTCACTTGGCCACTGGCTAGGGCAGGATTGTTCCGGGTTGTTTTTTTTTTCTTTCTTTTCCTTTACTGGGGCAACAATGCTGCAGCTGAGCCTCTGTAGAAAGAGAATGACAGTTTTTCCTTTTTTTTTTAAGAGGAGCAGTTAAAAATACACACTGGTACATACTGTAATTATCATTCAGAATAAATGCAGGAACGGTGACATTAACTAATGGGAGTGCAGCAGCTGCTGGCTTGTTGAAAGCCGTCCTCAGCGTCGTGCGGAGGTGTCCAATGCTAATTGCTCCTTTAGTCTATCTGTCTGATGTCACGAGGGAATCCAATGGGTAAACCCAAGGCTGCTTTGTACCTCAGCATGGCCCAGAGTTGGCTTGTCTTCAATAAGGTGTTTGTTGGCAAGCAGGTAAAAAGCTACAATATGATCATGGTTTCATTAACTTAACCTTTAGCAGTGCCTTTGATTAGCTGGAATTGCCCAACAGAAGGCTCAAGGAAAACCCATAACAGACTAATTATTAAAGAGGCACTAATGTTAACTGAAAACCAACCAAATGCCAGATAGCACCAGGTGCCTGACCAGGTCTTTAATCCTCTGACCAATCTGCTGAGAAGCAGTGCCATGCAACTTGTAGAAATGGGGCTTGGAGCTGGGAAATGACCACCAGGTTGACACTTCGGCAAGCGGCAGGCATGGACTTCTCTCCAGCTCAGCCCAGAGTGTCAGCGTCATGCCTTGCACTCCGGGTGCCTAAATGACTGTTTTACTCATTTATTGATTCTATCATACCCCCTATTCTAAAAAGGAATGAGAATGTCTTACAGAAACTCCACAAAACTGGAGAGAAAATTATATGAATTCCCAGCTGGGCACGGTGGCTCACGCCTGTAATCCCAACAGTTTGGGGTGCCGAGGTAAGCAGATTGCTTGAGCTCAGGAGTTCGAGAGTAGCCTGGGCAACATGGTGAACCCTTGTGTCTACCAAAACTACAAAATCTTAGCTGGGCATGGGGATGTACATCTGTGGTCCCAGCTACTTAGGATGCTGAGGAGAGAGGATCACTTGAGCTCAGGGCAGAGGTTGCAGTAAGCCAAGATTGTACCACTGCACTTCAGCCTGAGCAATAGAGTGAGGCCCTATCTCATTAAAAAAAAAAAAAAAAAAGCATTCCCAAAAGTATCTCGTGTAGAAGTTGGGGCTGGAGGTTTCTGATGAGAATCTAGCAGTCAAAGCTGCAAGATCCATGATGTGAGTGAGGAAAAAGCAAACAGCAGAGAAGGTGGGGGGGGGGCACAGCAGGATACATGCTTAAGGCATGCCCCCCTTCTTAGAATCTGCCTTAGACTGTGGGGGGCTTTTGTAGCCCTCTGTTGGGCTATGTGTCCTTTAAGAGCAGTAGACCATGTATTAAATCATTTTTTTCCATTCTCTACAGTGTCTTGCACCTACTGAATCACAGGTGATGCAATTTGCTCATCTATAAATAATAATATCCACTTCAAAGGAATACTGTGAATGTGATTAGGCAACACATGTCAGCATGTCAATGGCTCAGCACACGCCTGTATATGGAAGGGTTCAACATAAATGTAATACAAGGTTATTAACTTGGATTAAAATTGTTCAAAGCAGACAAAACTGCTAAAGGTTACATAGTAGTGGGGTGACATGTTTCAGCACTGCCCACCTGTGGGAGAGGTAGAAGAGGAAAGGGAGACTAGACTAAGGAAAGGAAGAGGGGAAGAAGGCAAGAAATAAGAAGAGAGGTGAAAAACAAAGGGAAGGGAATGGGAAATGGGAAAAGCAGAGGAGGACAGGGAGAAGGGAGAGGTGGAGTGGAGAGAAAGAAGGGGAAATGAGAAGTGGGGAAGAAGAGAAGATGAAGGGGAGGGAAGAGGAGGGGAGGAGACCAAAGAGATTATCAATCTGACCAGAAAGAGGAGCCTCTGCTCCTAAAGATTCCAGAGTGGGAGGAGGAGGAAGAGGGAGTTCCCGCATCTTACTGGACCTCTCCCCAGGCACAGAAGCCACATCTCTGTCTATTTCCCTATCGTCCTGTCACCTTGTCCCGTGGAGAAAAACTGAGCTCCTCTGTGCTTTAGTGATATGGAAACGGTCCTTCCCTCTGCCTCTCAGAAGCTGGGCAGGACCAACCCCCATCCGTTCACCCTTTCGTTTACTCAAAAAATGCCTGTGGGTACCACAGCAAGCAAACAGATGAACCCCGCCCTGATGGAGGTGGTGGACTACTGGAGGACACAGGCAGAGAACTGGAAGTTACAACGTGGGGTATAAAATCTTTGACAAGAAAAGCCCAAGGCAGGAGCCAAGTCTAGAGGAACATGGGAAGTTCCCCAGAGAAAGAAAGCAATGTCCCCAGAGGGACTGAGGTTCCCTTGGAGTCTCCCCACAAAGCGAGAGCTGAAAGCAGAACAGAGGGAGGAAGTAGGATGTGCAAATCTCAGAGTTCAGCAGGAACATGGCAGATCCTGGAAACGAAGAGACAATGACCAAAGCTGGAACACAGGGTTGTGCTGGACAGGGTTGGGGGGAATCCCTAGGAAGGAGGAGAGACCAGGCAGGGATGGCCTCGGAGAGAACAATGAGAAGCTAGACTTCTAAACCGTGTCTCATCGAAGTCTCTTGTAATGAGACAAGAAGATCCTCTTGGTTGTTTTGTTTTGTTTTGTTTTGTTGTTTCCAGGAAGAACCTCTGATGGCAGTACAAGAGGGGACCAGGCTGGAGAAGGAGCCAGAAGATATTGTGAAGGCTGTCACAGGCGGCTAGAGGGGACCCAGGGAGAGTGCCAGGGTGCTGGGGAAGATATCCAAGGGCTACTCAGGAGACTGGATTTGTTGGACTGGATGTAGTATTGGGTGTTGGGTTGTGGGGAGATGCAGAGAAAGTCAAAGACAACTCTAGGGCTTCAGGTCTGGACAAATGGTGGAGGGAGATGCTGTCCCTGAGACACAGAAAGAAAAAGAAGGTAGTTGGTCTTATACAGAAGAAGGTTTGTGGTCTCATGGGAAGGCCATGTAAATTGCACAGAGAAGTTGCATATTTGGGTCTAGAGCAGAAGTCAGCAAACTCTGAAAATGGCCAAGGAGAGGATGTTTTTTGTCTTGCGGGTTGTACAATCCTTGCTACAACTACTCACCTCCACTGTTGCAGCTGGAAAGCAGTCACAGATGATGTGTAAATCATTGGATGTGGCTGTATTCCAGTAAAACTGATTTACCAAGGTAATGACAGGCTGGATTTGGCTAGAGAGCCACAGCATGCTGACCCCTGATTGAGAGCATCAGATAGATGTCTGGGCTGGAAATAAATATTCAGTGGAAGTGATTTGAAGTAATGAGTGTGGATTACATAGAGAGACATAGATTTAGATATATCTATTAAGACATATACTCTATTTTTCTATGTATAGATATATAGATGTTGAGAGATTTATTTTAAGGAATTGGCTCACATGACTGTGGGCCTGGCAAATCTGAAGTCTACAGGGCTTGGTAGCAGGCTAGGAACTCAGGCAGGAGTTGATGCTGCAGTCTTGAGGCAGAATTTCTTTCTTTCTGGGAAACCTCAGTGTTTGCTCTTACAGCCTACAACAAATTGGATGAGGCCCACCCTCATTACCAAAGCTAATCTGTGTTCCTTAAAGTCAACCGCATCTGCAAAATACCTGCCCAGTGCACCTGGATTAGGTTTCAATTAAATGACTGGGTACTATAGCCTAGCTGAGCGGACACATGAAAGTCACCATCACAGAGATCATCTTAGAATTCTGCTACTCCACTTTTGTAAGCAGCCACATCATGCTAATAACCCATTTTGTGGTTACGGTCAATGAAGACCCCAATATGTTAGGGTATCATTTCTGTTTTGATCCCAGATGCCCCAAGTGCCCATATCAATATATATATATTTTTTGAGACAGAGTTTCACTCCTGTTGCTGAGGCTGGAGTGCAGTGGCATGATCTCGGCTCACTGCAAACTCTGCCTCCCAGGTTCAAGAGATTCTCCTGCCTCAGCCTCCCGAGTAGCTGGGATTACAGGTATGTGGCACCACGCCAGGCTAATTTTTGTATTTTTAGTAGAGATGAGGTTTCACCATGTTGGTCAGGCTGGTCTCAAACCCCTGACCGCAAGGGATCCTCCTGGCTCAGCCTCCCAAGCTGCTGGGATTACAGGCATGAGCCACTGTGCCCGGCCCAGTGCCCATATCAATATCGATGTTTCAGGTTATGTCTGCCTTTGCCCAAGAGCAGAACAGCATTTACTGCTCTTTTCCTGCCTTGGAAAAGCCCCATTAAATACCTCTCAGGTAATATGGTCACCCAGGGCCCTCCCTTCTCTGAGGCTCATGGGTTCAGAAGGTTGTGAAAGGAGTCACAAACTTCCTGCCTCCTTCCTCATGCAAACCCCAGTCATGAGTGCCTGCGTATCATCAGCGGAGGAGCCCCGTGCGCTGGCAATTCTTCAGTGGGAGAAAGGCATTTGCAAAGCCATTATGGCATCATACATATGTATACATTTTACACAAAGCCTGTTTATTTTAAAAAATCAATTTCTTTCCTACAGATGGCACATTGCATAAAGAAACGCGAACCCAGCAGCACTCCTGCCAGCGGCAATTCTGAGTGCTCATTTCCACTTTGCCAAGACATTACATGGGAAGGCATGTGCGTTTAAGGGCATCCAATTGTTTCTGTATCAGAACAGCAGCAACATCCCGGGCAGGCCTTTCCTCTGGAGTTCACGTGTAGGTCGTACTGACACACAACATGGCCTAAACGGACCATGGAGGAGGAAGGGACCCCAAATCCAGGCCAAATGGGAGCAGGGTTGTCCTCAGGTAAGTGCCAAGAACATAGTGCCTGGAAAGTTTATTGCATTCCCTCAGTTTCCCCAGTCATAAACATTCAGGATCTGATGACTTCCTTATGAAAGGTAAGGTAGATTTGCTACCTTCTAGAGAGCATGCGCTACCCTACCCACATCCCACATCACCTCACCCACATCCACGCACATTGGCAACAGAACTGAGAACCAGCTTGCCTTTCCAGGAACACAAGCATGTTCAATACTACTGGGCACACACGTTTCATTGCAAATCACATCATAATATGGAAGCAGACATGACTGTCACTGTCACTGTGACTGTCATTCTCTTCCTCACCTTTGACGATGGCTGCCACTGGTGTGGATGTTTCCAGGGGACTTCTGTTCCCCTGGTGCTAGCAGCACCTTGCCTCAAACACGCACAGCATGGCCTTGCTTTCTGTGCCATTGGAAGGGCACTGCTCCTACAATGATGTTCCTCCAGGCTATATGTACAAGCATAGATCAGACATAAAGGGGTGTGAGCAGCCCTGGGGGTGCCCTCAATTAAGAAGGCAAGGTGGGAACCAAAAGCCTCCTTCCCTCCCTGCTGTCACTTCCCAGCAGCATCCTGAGTGTTTCACAGACAGCCCTGGAGAGACCGCACTCCACAGTCCACAGCAGCATCCTTGGTAACACACCTGGCACTGGTGTTCCCTTCTTACCTGCTTCCTTACCCCTTGATAACCTGCCAAATAAACCATCTAGTAGAAGTCTTCATCCAAGCTCCTTCTGATTTCAGGAGGACCCCAGCCAGAAGACTTTCTCTGGAACCCATGGTGCCTCTCACGAAAGTGCCCCAACGTTGGCACAACACCTACCAAATTGTTGGTGCTGACTCTGTATGCCCATGATTCAACCAGAACAACATTGATTCGTTAAAAGGTGCATTAATAAACTTGACTCTGGAAACAACAACAGGTCCCCGAAAAATTTATGTCTCTAGGAAATTAAGACGCTACGGGAATCCTGGGAGACCAAGGTGGGTGGATCACGAGGTCAGGAGATTGAGACCATCCTGGCTAACACGGTGAAACCCTGCCTCTACTGAAAATACAAAAAATTAGCCAGGCGTGGTGGCTGGCACCTGTAGTCCCAGCTACGCAGGAGGCTGAGGCAGGAGAATGGTGTGAACCCGGGAGGCGGAGCTTGCAGTGAGCTGAGATCGCGCCACTGCACTCCAGCCTGGGTGACAGAGAGAGACTCCGCCTCAAAAAAAAAGAAAAAAAAGAAACAACGGTAATCCCTTTACAACCTCAAACTCCCATCCAGGGAAATTACAATCCATTCACCTTTACTTCTCCATAGTTACTTTAAACAATGCTGTGGGTCAAGTGTGTAGAGGGGAGGGCACTCACAAAACATACTGACACGATGGCAGTGAGGGGATTGGGGTCAGAGCCAGAGTAGAGATTTTTTCCAGTGAGATCTTGGGATGTAAAGGAAGCAAAACACACTCTCATCCTGGGGTCTACTTTCCCTGAAATGCTGCAGAAAGAAGGAAAATTTGTGTTGAGGGCCTTCAGACCATGAACGGGCATTGCTTTCTAGAAGGCAGAGTGGTGGGAAATCAAAAACGTAACAAATATATGGTCAAGAGCCAGACACACAAAATAAGAGTTATGTGTCTACGCAAACATCATAGTATTTTGTATCAGTCCGAATAAATGAGGTTGTGTTGTGTAAGAAATAATGCAACATCTCAGTGACCTAAAGCCACCGACTTTTACTTCCCTCTTAGGTTGGCTGCCCATCAAGGGCTGTGCTCCGTGTTGTCTTCCCTCCAGGGCCAGGCCGATAGGGCAGCCCCTGTCAGATTCATGACCGTGATTGCAGGGGAAAGAGTTGGCAAGTTGCTCACCGGCCCTCAAAGCTCCCACCCAGGTGTAACACATGTCACTGTTGCTTACTTGTAATTGGCAAACACCCATCCCATGGCCACACCTAAAGGTTAGAAAATACAATCTGGCCTGGCATGGTGGCTCATGCCTGTAATCCCAGCACTTTGGGAGGCCAAGACAGGCAGATCACTTCCCCATACTTACTTTCAACAAGCAGAGCCCAGGAGGTGGAGACCAGCCTGGGCAACATGGAGAAACCCCGTGTCTACAAAATATACAAAAATTAGCCGGGTGTGGTGGCATGCACCTATAGTCCCAGCTACTTGGGGGACTGAGACAGTAGGATCGCTTGAACCTGGAGGTCAAGGCTGCAGTGAGCCAAGATGACACCACTGCCCTCCAGCCTGGGCAACGAAGTGAGTCCCTATTTCAAAAAAAGAAAAGAAAATACAATCTTACCAGAGGGCTGAGAGCTAGAAATACTTGGTAAAGATCAATGTTAATTACTACCAACCGCATTCGTGAACGTCTCCTTCAGGCTTCAGAAGAGGAAGCTCTTGGACTTTCAGGGCACAAAGGATGCTAAATGGGTATTCCATGTGTAATTGGTTTTTATTTTTCTTGCAATTTTCAGATACAGCAAATCCTATTCACACTTTGTTACCTGTAGTCTATCTTTATTGTCTTAATAATTTTTATTAATATATACATGAATTTTAAAATAGTCACATTTTAGTTATATAGAAATGTATACATTTTAAGATTACTTTATTTTTAATGTAATTTAATTTATATATGAAGGCATTTATCTTTGCACTCAAGGACTTCAGCCACCGTTGTTCTTTTTCCCATAAAGCCCTACATTCTAGAATCACACATGTGCCTCTTCTGAGTAACTTTATGATCTCTTTTTTGGTACTTGGGGAACCCCATCACAGAAAACCAATTCCACGGTTCTAATACAGAGGAGCACTCCACATTAAGGGCAAAAATAAGCATGAAAAGGAGAGGGAGAGAAACAAACATTAAATAACCAAGAAGGTCAGAATGAAGACAGAGAGGGACAGGGGCTGATGATAGGGCATAGAGGGCCCACCTGTCCCACGCCCCTGCCGCGTGAGGTGGCTGATCACGGGGGCAGCCTTGCAGGGGATTGCAGCTGTAGAAGGGCCATTCAGAAATGGAGAGCTGTCCTTCCAGGCAGCCCTAGTCCTTCCCACACAGCTTGAGCCTTAATTAGGAATGTGGTCCTCAGGCCTCAGGGGGACCACCTCTGCACACTGTGGTGCCAGGGCCCCAAAGCCTGTGGGGCTGGTGGTGAAGGAGGAATCTGAGGTTTGGCCTGGGGACCAGGAGGGTCATCTCAGCCCCAGGATCCATCCTGCAACATGGCCCAGAGACTTGTCCTCCTCACCTGGCCAAGCAGGATCACCTACAACACGCACACTCCAAACCATGTGTCTCCCTCCAACCTGATCACAGCAATGCCCCGTCTCAGAACCCATCCACTGAGAATTCACAACCAAATTTGAGAATTAAAGCAGATAGGGCCTTCGTGGAAGAAGAAAGTCTTTCTGTTTGTCTGTCTCTTGCTCAGTAACCAAATGCATCTAGATAATAAAATAACCCAGAGGGAAGGAGCGTCAGGAAAATGGGTTTATTTATGGTTTCTAGACAGGACTGCACTTAAGTTTTTCTGATATTCATAATTAGTTGGGGAGGGAAAGATCACTGACTTTTCAAGCACCATGTCTTCATTAGGCATGTGGTCCTTAGGCCCTGTGGGAACTGCCTCTGCACCCTGTGGTGTGGGTGCCCTAAAGCCCATGGGGTTGGTAAAAGAGGAGGAAAAATCTGAGGTTCAGCTCAAGAATCATGTGCTCCGGGAGACGAGGTACCCAGGGCCCATGTGCTACCTGTGACAACCCACAGGCTTTGTGTCTCTGCACAAGTCCCTTAACACCTCTGAGTCTATCTCCTCAGCTCTAAAATAGAAAACAAGAAGAGGCTGGATTAAAGGCTGGCAAAGGTCCCTTCCCACTCTAAATAACATACTGTTATGAATGCCAGGATTTGGGCCCCATTTTATACCAGTCTAGAGTATGCTAAAAAACTTCAACACCTCATCCTCTCCACCTGGGCTACACTTGACCCTTCCTCTCATGCAGGCAAAGTCCATGGAGGCAGACTCCCTGTCCCCCCTTGATATGGTTTGGCTGTGTCCCCACCTAAAATCTCAACTTGAATTATAATCCCCATAACCTCCATAATTCTCATAATTCCCGTGTGTTAAGGGAAAGACCAGGTGGAGGTAATAGAATCATGGGGGCGGTTTCCCCCATGCTTTTCTCATGATAGTGAGTGAGTTATCATGAGATCTGATGTTTGTATAAGGGGCCCTTCCCCGCTTTGCTTGGCACTTCTCCTTCATGCCGCCTTATGAAGAAGGTGCCTTGCTTCCCCTTCCCCTTAGAACGTGATTGTAAGTTTCCTGAGGCCTCCCCAGCCATGCTGAACTGTGAGTCAATTAAACCTCTCTTTTCTTTATAAATTACCTAGCCATGGTCAGTTCTTTACAGCATTATGGAAATAGAATAATACACCCTCTCCTACATCTTCCCTCTGACTGTCCAGAAGTGGAGATGCATCATAGATATTCTTTCAAGAGTCATCTTGAGACTACACAAATGACAAACCCTTCTAGGCCTCAGTGTTCTTAGCTCTTGTTAGCTTTACCTAGATATGTTAATTCACTTATAATAAGAGTTCACATTTTCTTAACACTTGCTATATGCCAGGCATTGCTCTTAACAGGTTCCTTTTTCTGAACTTTCTCATATTCAGTCCTAAGTAATGTGATGAGTCAGGTGCTATTATCATTACCCCCATTTCACAGATGAATTCACTGAGACACAGAAAGGTAAGTACCTCTCCCAAGGTCATACCTCTAGGGAGGTGAGGAGCAGGACCAAAACCTACAAGTCCAGCTTGAGAGCCTATGTCCTTCAATTTCTATTGATCTATCCACCCAACCACTTCTAGAGGCTTCTCTCTGCTCATGCTTCTTCCCTTCTTCTAAAGGTCAGCCACAATTTCTCGGCTCAGGATTATACAGTGTCTCTGTTTCAAGACAGTTGCTACCTTTGTACAACTATGGCCTCCTATCATCTCTCAAAACAAAAGCCTGAGAAGAGAAGAGATGAAAATACAACCTTCGTAAGATTGTGTGTGTGTTTGTGTTGTCTGTGTGGCAGGGAGGCCAAGGACGCTGTGCCAATGCCAGTTGTGAATGGAGTTGGGGGTCTCCACCATGCCTCTTCCTCATCCACATCCACTAAACCCCAGCATTGCCCAAGCAGCAGGCCAGTTCTACTGCAAGAAACTCCACTCTAGCCCAGAAGATATTTTCTAATTTCACCTCCTTGGAGTTTTCATTTCAGCAATGACTCTTATCAAATAGCTATTGCTCCAGAAGCATTTTCAAAGAAGAAATGAAAACCATGATCACCAGGGTGAGGAAACAGATGCATTTTATTCAGTTGTAGAAGTGAGGAGACCAAAATCACTCTCCCACCTGGAAAATGCACTTGTGTTGGCTGCTGATCCAGGCTTCTCTGTGTTTCTGACATCAGACAAAGAGCAGCAAAGGACTTTACCCAGCGATCCCTGTCTGCAGTTTCCCCAGGCCCTGTCTCTGCCCTCAGTCATCTCTGGAAGACCAGGCCTGGTGGAATGAGCATCTGTCCATGGCTCCGTTTCCTCCCCTGTCAGATGATGAGACTAACACCTGACCCACCGGCGCTCACCAGCGTTAAATCCACGTGGCGTGAAAAGTCTACCAAACAGCCCCAAGCACCGGAGGGTGTCTGTGAATGATAGCTGAATTCAAATGGAAAAGGATCTTGAGAATGAATGTGTTTGATGAGCTCAAATTGGGCAAATTCTGGCTACCAGGTGGTTGTTTAGATGCTATCTGAGAAAAGAATCCGTCTCTTCACTCAGAGTTTGCAGAAATTTAAAATGGCAAATATGCATATAACCAGTGCTAACTCAGATACAGGGAGATTGTCTTATTATTTCAGGCACAACTAGAGTAGTTTCTGCTGTGGCCATTGAACACTTTGCTTGTAGAGGCTCAGATGAATGGCAAAATACAGAACATCCTTGAGACCAACAAACATAATTATGCAATCATAACTTTCATCTATGGAGCACCTTCCATGTGTCACACATTGTGCTCATATTAGCTCCATTCATCCCAAGAGCGCTTTCATGCTTCCCATTGCAGAGATGAGGAAATTGACCTCATTTCCTCAAAAACAGAAAACGTGGTTGGATCCAGTGTCCCTAAGATTCATTAGAGATGGGGATCACTATCCCTTCTTCCTAGGTGAAGAAGTTGAAGTGGTTTGTCCATCTCAGCCAGTCAGGAGTGGAATCTGGTCTACATTTTAGGTCTTGCTGACTCCAGACCCCACGGCATCAAGTACTACTCACCAGCAAACTCAGCCCCTGATGAAGTCCGTGATGCAGCAAACCAGGACTCTAACACGGGGATCAGGTGAACCTCCCACAGGCCAGCAGTTTGGTAGGAGAAACCTGCCAGAGGATGTGAATACAGATGTTGAGGACAGTCTTGGAGCGCTCTTTCTGTATCAGCAGTTCAGAATCCCGGTGTTGCTGAAGGGAGAGGTGCCATAGCAGAGATAAGATATGAGGTACCATGGGGATGTAGAAAAATGAGTCAGAAGTGGGGGCATCAGGAGGGAAGCAGAGGTTAAGCCACGGCGACCTTGACTTTGCCCAGGACTGCAGACTCTGTGCTGCCCACGATGGGGAGCCTTTGAAGCAAGGATCTGGCAGGGTCAGGTTTGTGGGTTAGAATGAGCTCTCTGCAGGAAGAGCTGAGGGTGCAGGAAGCTGGGTCTGCATGAAAGAGGATTGGCGGCCCCAGTTGCAAGGAGACCTTGGGAAACAAAGAACTGTTTGGCTTTTTTCTTTTTATTTTTTCTTTCTTTTCTTTTTTCTTTTCTTTTCTTTTTCTGTTTTTTTTGGGACTTTTTTGTCGGCCTCCATTTCTTGGTGATGAGAGGAACTAAGAACCTCTAAGTGGAGGCTGTCACTGATACGTGTGCTTATTGCACAGACATTAATTATTTGCCTGGTTTGTTCACTGATGTATCTCTAGCCCCTAGAAGAGTGCCTAGTACAGAGTAGGCACCCAATGATATACATCAAAGAAATATATGAATAAGTGAATGATGGAAAGATGGCAAGAGCTGGGTGGGGGTGGAGTATGAGAGTACCCAGCCCCCAAGTTTTAAATTGGAGCCCTCAGAGGATTCAACTCATGGCCTGTGCCTGACTCCAACCTGGTGGGAGTCTGAGCACCTGGTATGTGCCAGGTGCAGTTTTGGTCCTGGGGTTGGAGAGGACACAGAGATGAAGACCGTGTGGCTCCCTGCCCTGCACAGACTGAACATCTCCCAGGCATGTGGGTTTCCACCTCAGTGAGCAGAAGAACGAACAAGGACTTCTTTGTCTCTGAGACTCATTCCAGAGACATAGAGGCCAGGGATGGAAGCAAGATTTGAGGAAGTGAGAACCCCCTTAGGCGGATCAGCCTGAGACCTTCCAGTTTAATGCTGAGAGAAGCTTCTCTGGGCCAGGCTACTTGCCCAAGCCTACCTCGCCCTGGGGCTGTCTGGAAACAATGCCCGGTGGGAGGCTGAATAAAGGCCACCTGAAGATGTATATGTCCTAATCCCTCATCAGAACCTGTGACTATGTGGCCTTCCATGGTGTCTTAGTCTGCTCAGGCTGCCTTAACAACCTACCATGGACGGGTGGCTTAAAAACAAATTTGTTTTTTCTTAGTTCTGGAGCCTGGAAAGTCCAAGGTCAAGGGGCCAGCTGACTCAGTTTCTGGCAGCAACAGTTCAAGGTCGATGTTATTAAGATGCCCATTTTAGAGATGGGAACAGTGAGGCTCTTCCAAGATTATACAAGGGGTTAGTGACTTGGATTAGACTAGATCGGTTGGCTCCATTTAACGCAATGCTGTCTGGGCACCTGGTATGTGCCAGGCACAGTTCTGGTCCCACGTAGGGAGACAGATATAAAGACCATGTGGCTCTCTGCTCTGCACAGACTGCGTGTGTATCTCCCAGCCCTATGGGGTCCTGCTTCTTTGTTGCTCTGAGCAGAGTGAACTGTCCATCTCTCAGCAGCTCCAAGAGAGCAGGTTTCCCTGTAACTGACCACTCACCAGAGCCCTCTGTTCCTGACTTGCAGATGGCTGGCTCTCCTCTTGTTGCATCCTTACATGGCCTTCTTTCTGTGATCGCTGTCACAAGGCCACTAATCCCATTGTGAGGGCCCACTCTCATGATCCAGTGTAAACCCTAACCCTCCCAAAGGCCCCATCTCCAAAGACCATCACATCGAGGGTTAGGGCTTCAACATATGGATATTGAGGGAGCACAAGCATTCAGTACATAACACAAAGGGACTTTGCAAATAGGATATTACCCTGGATTATCTGGGTAGGCCCAATGTCATCACAAAGGACCTTATAAGAAGGAAGCAGGAGGGCCGAAGTCAAAGAAGCAGAAACAAGGTCAGAGTGATGTGGCCATGAGCCAAGGAAGACAGGCTGTCTCTAGAGACTGGAAAAGGGAAGGAAGCAGATTTGCCCCTAGAGCATCCAGGAGGAATGTAGCTCTGCCCACAGCTTGATTTTAGACTTTTCCCCTGCAGAACTGTAAAAAGACGAATTTGTGTCTTTCAAACTACTAAGTTCATTGTCATTTGTTACAGCAGCAAGAGGAAGCTGCAATATACCCTCTGACCCCCTCCTTAGCCACCTGCATTTCAGCCTCAGGAGAGCCTAAAACTAGAGCCCTGTTTCCGTCAAGTATTGCTGGGACATACTGGAGATCTGAAAATGTTGTTAGCCAATAACTAAGGAGAATACCAGGGAACTAAACAGTCTGACTTGCAAAGAACAAATTCTGCTCCCTCCCCACCAGCTTGTTCCCTTTCCATATGTTGTCTCCAGATACTGACATTCTAATACATTCAGAACAACCTATATTAACACAAAAGCTACTTCAGGAAAAATTAAAATACTTACAAGCTCTAACTTTTTTCATTCAAAATGAAAATAGCTTTACCGGGCCCTAGGCAGATAATGTATGTTTGTACAGCATAGAGAACTATTAGGATTGAGCAATTCCCATGGGGAAACTGACATGTTCAGACTCTAAATTAACATTTGGAAGAGTTGCACAGTAGTAACTGAGAGGCAGCTTTCTAATCTTTTGTTAAAGTTCATAAAGAGTGTCTATGCCCATTTCTCATTTAAACTTTAAAACAGTCCAAAGTTAATGTTATTGAGATGCCTGCTTTACAGCTGGGAACAATGAGGCTCTTCCAAGATTACACAAGGGGTTAGTGCCTTGGATTAGACTGGATCAGTTTGGTCTGTTTAGTGCAATGTTGTCATGTCGTCTGAGCACCTGCTATGTGCCAGGAACAGTTTTGGTCCCAGGTAGGCAGACAGATATGGGGGCCATATTGCCCTCTGCCCTGCACAGACTGTGTGGGTATCTCCCAGGCCTATGGGGTCCCCCACTTTGTTACTCTGAGCAGAGTAAACTGTGCAGCCCTCAGCAGTTCCAAGGGGGCAGTTTCCCTGGAACCGACCTCCCACTAGAACCCTCATGGCGCCCCCGTCACGGACCTTAGACCTACCTCACCCACCCACAGGAGCACTGGGACTTTGGGATAAGGAAGGGGACTTTTCCTCTAAGTCTGTGGGATCTCCTTGAGGAATCCACCTGCACTTATCCTAACCCATCTACGAAATAAAAATCAAAAGCAGCGTTCAAGTAGATGGGGCCCATTCACAATTGGGGGCCATGAGGAGGACTCATGCATTACCTTCTTTTTATAACCACAGACATCTTCATGTTAAAAAGAGAAAAATCGAAACAGAGTAAACCCAGTCCCTTCTGCCTGCTGGGCTCCTTCCAGGGACCCGCCTTTCCCCCCAGTGACAGGTGATACCTGCCCCGGCCCCCAGTTGATGTGACCTCTGCCCTAGTTGGTGTGACCTTCATGGGCTGAGATCAAACCACCTGGTGTGATGTCATTGCCAGAGCATTTAGAAAACAGGAACAACTCTCAGGAAGCAATGGGGAAGGGTCGCCCTGCAGCCTTCTGGGTGGAAACAGATGGGAGGCAGATAGAGAACCTAAAATAGCAACTTTGTGGCCCCAAGCAGAGGATGAATACACAGCAGGCTTGATGGCAACTCTCCAGCCCTCCGTCATGAGGCAACCTTATCTCACAGTTCACACAAGGAAGTGGAAATCTTCACCAGCATCCAGACTGGAGATTTGGAATCTGCTCAGCCCCACGGTATTGGTTTGTTCTCAATTGCTATACCTGCAACTGGGTAATTTATAAAGAAAAGAAGTTTAATTGGTTCATGGCTCTGCAGACTATACAGAAAGCATGGTGCTGGCATCTATTCAGTTTCTGGTGAAGCGTCATGGAGTTTTCAGTCATGGTGGAAGACAAAGCGGGAACCGGCATGTCACAAGGCAAAAGCAGGAGCAAGCAAGACAGAGTGCAGGGGAAGGTGACACAGACTTAAACAACCAGATCTTGTCTGAACTCAGAGCAAGAGCTCACTTATCACCAAAGGGATGGCCCAAGCCATTCATGAGGGATCCACCCCCATGACCCCAACGCCTCCCACCAGAATCCACCTCTACCACTGGAGATTACAATTCAACAAGAAATTTGGGCAGGGACAAATATCCAAACTATATCACCCTCCTCTGGCTTAATTGTCACCTACTAAGAGCCACGTGCTTTCCACTCATCAGTGGAGGCCATGCAGATATCGTGCGTGACACCACTGTCAGATGATGGCCAAAATCATACCTATCCATCCCCTTGGAGCTCACTTGAAGTCCATCTCAGAAGGACAGCGGGGTTCCTTTCCCTCTCTGGTTTTCCTTCTCCTACGATTGCAGTAATGTGAATTCATTCCCTTCTTCTCCCTGTGCCCTGCACCCACACCCCACCCCAGACCCCACCCTGGATGGGAGCACCTGATATTTGAGTTTCCATGACACGGGCCCTACCCTGCACCAAGCGAGCAACTGAGCTCTGTCTTTACTCAGGCCCAGTGCTGTTCCATCCCATCTTGTCCTGTCCGCCATCTACAGAGCAGCCCTGTGTCTGGAGCTTGGCTTGCCAATTGGCTATAGTCACCTGTGATGATATTATCTTCCTTTTCAACCTTCCTATGCTTTCTTACCCCCTCTCCTCTTAGCTCCCAAGCATCGGTGAAGATCTCCTTTAAATTTGACTCCCTTTACCTTATCAAAATTACCTGCTTCAACATTTTTTATAACTGCTTCATAACTGGGGGTGATTTTGCCCCCTAGATGACATTTGGGATCTCTAACGGGCATTTCTGATAGTCACAACTGCAGGGTAGGGGGTTGGTTTCCTACTTGTGTTGAGTGGGTAGAGAGTTGGAATGCTGGTAAGCATCCTGTAGTGCCCAAAACAAACCTCCGTCCCTAACAAAGGATTCACTGATCCAAAATGTCAATTGTGCTAAGTGGAGAAACCCTGCTCTTGACTAGGTGTTGATTGAGGGTAGAAATCTCAAGTTACTCATTTTTAAATCCCCAACACCTAAACATAAAACCCTATACAGAGTAGTCATCCAATATACTTTTGCTGCTGGTAAATAAATGTATGAGTGAATGAATTCTCACCTTCCTGAATCCCTTGTGCTTGCAGCATCACCTACACGTAAGCCAGTCCTCAGGCCTCCAAGTATCTATGTAAGCATACCTGCACACACATGCATGGACACACAGAGATGTGCACA